>NC_090647.1:547642783-547677783 GCF_040937935.1 Hyperolius riggenbachi
AACACCGAGTCTGTGCTTTTAAAGTCTCGCTGTTGCCACCCAGAACCAGATAAACAAGAACCACCGGCTGCCCCAAATACTGAAGATCTGTCATCATCTGGTCTTCTCCCAAGGTCTCCAGAAGCCATGCTCATGGCTGAAGGAGCCCGGGACATCGTCATGATCTCGTTTTGTTTCTGAGCTATGGTTTCACTTACTACATTTGCTATCCAGTTTTGAATGCTTGCTATGGCATCTCCTGCCCCAGGTGGTAGATTCGGAGGAGGAGCTACAGGAGCTGATAGCTGACTTGTAGAGCTCCTTGCCTGAGACACTCGTGACCTGTTACTCTGCATGCTCAACACAGATGCAGCATCATTAGAACCACTGGCTGATTGTACACTGGCAAAGAGTGCAGCTAGCGGGAAAGAACTTATTGAGCTCTCGTTATCCCAACCGCAAATTGATTGACTCTCTTCCAAAGTCTGCTTAGAACGTTCTAGGATCTCTGCCCGTCTTTGTTTGCGTTTAATAGCTGCGCTGTCCTCTCCTTTGGTAAGTTCAACAATTTCTTCTTTATTTTCGTTGCCAACTTTCTTTTGGTGCTTTAATTTCCATGATTGGTAAGCTGTTACATCCACTTCCGACTGGCTTGTTTCATCATCTTCTTTCTTCCCATTCTCATCTTTATTTTGGGACTCAGATGCCTCGGAGTCCTTTTTGTGGTAACCAAACTGAATTCTTTTGATCTTCCACCTCTCCAGTGGGGTGAGCTTATCCTTGTTCTTCTTGCAAAAGTTGAAGAGAGATCCTGTTTCCGAGCAAAGGCTTTCTTCATCGATGTCCTTGACCCTGGATTTCTCTCCTTTCTCAGCTTTGGTTTTGGCTTCCTTTTCGATTTCCTGGAGACGTTCATTCCACATGTCCCACGTACTCTCTGTCGACACGGAATCTGTGCGTCCTCTGTTCATTCTACTAGCTGCTAGTTGTTTCTTCAGCATGCGAATCTCTTGAGAAGTTACGCTGTCCACATCACTCATTTCACTCGGTGAATATCTTCTTTCGCTCATCAGAGAACTGACATCATCTCCAAGATCAAGTGAATGGAATTTGCTGCAGCCTTTCTGCCAGTTATGGACCATCTGTTGGACATAGTCTCCATCTGCTCCTTCTGGGAGTTCAGGAACTTCTCCAGTTTCTTTCTTTGGTATTTCTTTTGGTGGGAGCCCTTGTTTTCTTCTCCACTCTTCATAAAGTTTTTCCTCTTCATCTTCATCGATGAGAGTCGGCTGTTTGGAGACCACGCTAGACTTTCCCATCATGCTCATGGCACTTCCCATGATGCTTGTTGAGTCTTCTTCTTCTACTGTGATAGAGTGAGCCTTGGCACTCATGACACTCTCTACATCTTCTTCCTCTACAACTATCGAGTGAGCCTTGGCCTGGATGACAGAGCTTTGGCTGGTACTGTCATCGTCATCATCATCTCCCCCAAAGTACTCCCGTTCTTCCAATAAACTTTCATTGAGCTCTCGCAGCTGTTTTATAAAGCCGTCATTGGGGTAGATGGCCCTTTTCTTGCGTAATGTCATCAAAGCTTCGAGAATCGTCTTATGGTGAAAAATCATCAAGTAAGCACAAACCAAGATTGCGGATCTGCTCATCCCCATCTCACTGTTCACCAGAACTTTACCTGTGAAGAAAGGATGGACAGTGTTAGTGCATGGGAGTCTGCAGAAATAAATGTTCACAGGCTATATACAATATAACTTTGACAAACATCTTAACCACTTTATCCACAACTCAGTAGATTTACGTCCTCTGTGACTTAATCTAAGACACAAGTCAGTAGATATACGTCCTCTGTGACTTCATCTAAGACACAAGTCAGTAGATCTACATCCTCAGTAGATCTACTGACTTAAGGCTTAGATGAAGTCACAGACTTGTACAGAAGCAGTGCTGTGCAGGATTGGGCTTGCTCCTGTGCACATTTCTGGCACTATCTGATGCAGCACTAATTGGTGAATGGGAATATATGTTTCCTGAGCTAATGAGATTGATTTTTACCATTAAAATACTTTAATTTTATCAGTTCATAGTGTAAAATACACTCTGTAGTATTATTCCAGAATCAAATATCTTCACCATAAATTGTGACCGGAACATAATCTAAGTTTTGTGATAAGCAGTAAGAATAGCCAAACAAAATTTGTGTTTTTTATCTACAGTAGCACTTTTTATTTTTAAACTAGAATTGGTAAAACTGAGAAATAAATGTTTTTTCTATTTTTTTCTTTGTATTTCCATTGAAATTCATAGAAAACAAAATTGTTCGAGGGAAAACATGACATACTATGAAAGCCTAGTTTGTCTTGAAAAAAACAATGTATATTTCATTTCTGTGTCCTAAGTAGGGATAAAGTTATTTCTGATTACTTAAAGACATAGCTGTCAAAACTGCTCTGGTCCGTAAGTGGGAAAAAAGGTCTGGATGCGAAGTGGTTAAAGGAACCACAATCGTGAACAATTTTAAATACACGTAAACAAATACAAATAGGAAGTGTATTTCTTTCGGAGAAAAATGAACCACAAATTGCTTTTCTCCTATGTTGTTGTCACTCACAGTAGGTGATAGAAATCTGACAGAATTGACAACTTTTGGACTAGTCCATCTCTTCATGAGGGATTCTCAGCATGGCCTTTATTCTTTATAAAGATTCTCCCTGAAAATAATTTATACAAAGATGAAGGCAAGCCTCCCTGCACACTTTTTTGGCAGATGGACGTGTCAAGTGCTTTTGAAGATAAAGAAAACCCAGAGAACCCCCAATAAGGAGATGGGCTAGTCCAAAACCTATTGGTTCTGTCAAACTTCTACTACCTACTGTAAGTGACAGCAACATAGGAGCAACATAGGTGAGTGACAGCAACATAGGAGAAAAGTAATTTATGGCTCATTTTACTCCGGAAGGAACGTACTTCTTATTTATATGTGTTTACATGTATTTGAAATTTTATGATTTTTCTGATAGTGGTCTTTTAAGGCAACCCTGCAGTGGATTGCATTTCCTAAATACTACTTGCTGGTGGAATCTAAAGCTGAGTACACACGTACGATAACGATCGTTCAAAAACGAACGATAACGACAATTGGACCGATAATCGTGCGCTCCAAATTTTCCAACGATCGTTTTTTGGGACGATAACGACCGTTATCGTTCAATCCGACCGATCCAACACGGCGGATTTTTTCGAAAGATAATCGTTCAATCGTTGCAGTGTGTACAAAGATCGTCCGATAACGCATGTTCTTATTGCCTGTCATAACGTCACTTCCGTTTGCGCACGCATTTTTTAATCGTTCGTCGTTCAGTACTTTATACTTATATCGTTCACGTGTGTACACAATCGTTCATTACGAACGATCTTTTCCGTCTAATTTGAATATCGTGTAAACGTCACGAATCGTTCGTAACGAACGATCTTTATCGTACGTCTATACGAACCCTAACTCTAGATGAAGCTGCTCTCTGGCCGGAAGTGGTGCAGAGATGTGTTATGGTACAGTACAGTGGGTGGTATTGCCAGATTTCCAATCCACAACTTTTATCTGACTTAAAGCGGAATATAACCCTGCATTTCAACTTTGCTCTAAAACATTATTTACAGTATATTATATGCAACCAGCATTTTTTTTTACTAGACCAGCATTGGAAGGGTTACACAGTGCTTTAAAGTTCCCGGAGATTTCTGCAGACGCATCCGAAGCTGAAATAGATACATTTTGTTTACATAAATGTATCTAAGTGTTGAATGTGACTCACTCTTTCTCACTGAGAAGGAGCTTGGAGGACAGCCAAAGAGTGTGTAACATTTATCAATAGATACATGTAACTAAATAGAATGTATCTATCTGAACTTCTGCATATCTCTCCACGGAACTTTAAACCTCTGTGTTTAACCCTTCCAATGCTGGTCTAGTAAAAAAAAAAATGCTTTTTGCATATAATATGCTGTAAATAATATTTTAGAGCAAAGTTGAAATGCAGGGTTATATTCCGCTTTAAAGGACTCCTGAAGTAAGATCAGTATGGATATGGAGGATGCCATGTTTATGTCCTTTTAAACAATGCAAGTTGCCTGGCTGTCCTGATGATCCTCTACATCTAGTATTTTTAGCCATAGATCCTGAACAAGCAGACAGTGGATCAGGGGTTTCTGACTGAAGCCTGACTGCATTTGCCCTGTGCTTGTTTCAGGTGTGTGGTTCAGACACTACTGATGCATGAAAGCCAGGTAACTCGTATTGTTTAAAAGGAAATAAATATTGCAGCCTACATATACCTCTCCCTTCAGGTGTCCTTTAAGGGACACACTGAGGTTTAAAGCAAACCTGATGTAAATTTACTCTATTTGATTCCAGCTAAGCTATGTGCTACATAACTAAATAACGTCATTTTACAAGTTCACGGCATTATCTCACCTTGCTAGCTAGAATTGCTAGATCACCTGTTTTGGTTTCAAGAGGGCTGCCATCTTGCTCTTTGGACATTTTTAGAAGTTTGCTCCAGACACTAAAGGGTTATCTCTGCCTCTGTAACTCCCCTGACAGAGGTTTGTTTACACACTTTCTGGGCAGGGCAGGGCAGGGCTGAATTTCTAACAAGGCTACACAGGCCTAAGGAAGCAATTCTCCAAGAGGCAGCTAGGCATGGAAGAATGGTTTGCTGTAAACACAAGTGGAGGCTCCCAAAAGGCAAAGGAAGGCTGAGAATGAGGCGCACACAAGGAAAGGGTGGGGCTTCAAATCATAGGAACTATACATGGCACAGGAGGGCTGCAATATATGACAGATCGGATTGCTGTTCTTGAGGTTAACACATGGAAGAAGGGGGCCTGTTGCACACAGCAGGGATGACTGCTATATATGGGATGGGTGCTGGGTGGGGGCACAAGTAAACTGGTGTAGGGAAAAAAAATAATATCTATCTGGCAGTGGCAGTGCTAAGGAGCTTAACCTCCTTAGCGGTAACCCTGTGTGTGACACGGGGTAAGCCGCCGGAGGGTGCCGCTCAGGCCCTGCTGGGCCGATTTAAATAATTTTTTTTTTGCGGGACGCAGCTAGCACTTTGCTAGCTGCGCCAGCACCCCGATCGCCGCCGCCGCACGCCCGATCGCCGCTATCCGGTGCGGCGCGCGGCCCCCCCCCCCCAGACCCCGTGCGCTGCCTGGCCAATCAGTGCCAGGCAGCGCCGAGGGGTGCATCGGGTCTCCCAATGACGTCCCGACGTCGCCTGATCGGAGATCGCCTAAGGCGATCGAAGAGGGTGGGGGGATGCCGCTGAGCAGCGGCTATCATGTAGCGAGCCCTGGGCTCGCTACATGATTTAAATTTTTTTTTTTTAAAAACTGCTGCGCTGCCCCCTGGCGGTATTTTTCATACCGCCAAGGGGGTTAAGGAGCTTTGGGTCACAGTGCAAGTTTTGCATTGCACTCATCCCACAAGCACTCTATCCATAACAATTGATCTGCAGCCACTGGGACACACGCTCAAGAGGCCAACTTCCAGTGTTAGGAAGGCTTGCCCAAGAACTTCTTACTGACCCTAGCCGGGATTTGAACCCTGGTTTCCCATATCAAAGACAGAGCCCTTAACCAGTACCAGGGGCGCAGCAATAGCCATAGCAGCCATAGCTATAGCAGCTGCTATGGGGCCCTGGAGAGGAGATGAGGGGGCCCAGGTGGTAGCTGATGTGTTCACTAATAACTTTCCTTTGTTTCTCTGCCCTCTGACTTGGGGTCTGAGTGCCCACAGACTATCCACGGGGCACATTGCATGGAAATATAAATTGCCCAGTCAACTCATATCCATGGGGTAACGGCAGGTGGCATCGTTTAACCTTCATCTTAGCGGTTATCCCCCTAGTCAGGCTCGGGTCAGAAATTCACAGCTCAGAGCAGTAATGATCGGTAAGATCAGCTGTTTTCAGTACCGAATGTGGTTAGGTGAATTGACGCCTATGTGGGCATCCTGCGCAGTGTGCTGCCTTACCACCAGTTTGAGTTCCCATCCCCAACAGGATTACTTTAGCTGTACTTGAAGGGTGACAGTACTTTATTATTTTATTCTCTGCAGAAAGCCTTACAAGCAGCACCTGATCGAAAGGCAAGTATATTGCATTATGTATTTTGTATCTATGCGGAGCTGGGTTGAGACATGATAAATGAAATGCTAACTGACTACAGATGTAAATTTAATGCAAATTAGTCCTGGGCCAGTGCAAACCTGCAGCAACCACATTTGATTGGCCCAGATCCAAATGGCATATAATTTGCATTAAATTTTCATCCGTCAGAAAAATGAATATCTGGCTGAACATCTCTAGATAGGATCGGACATTTTAATGACAAAATATGTAAAGCTGGCAAGGTCCACACATCCTCCATTCCTCCCAGCCAGCTTTACCTCGGCAGGTTCTCTTTGCACTTTTTAAATTATTGTGCCGGCTTATTAGTAATGATTGAAATGTGCTAATTTGCTTAAAATTTCACAATTACGATCATACGGAATTATGATTTCCAAATCGAATTCTTCTTGTATAATCAATTCATAAATTTCATGTTTTTCCAAATTTTACGAACGTATCGTTGTAAACATTTTTCTCGTAAATGGCAAAAACAGGTTCGGGCAAACCAGAAACAAGTGAAAAATGTTTTTCAAAATGACCTTGCAGCTTTTGAGAAAATCATTTTTAAAAAATGTAAAGAAGAATGTTTTTACACATTGTAAAAGGAAATGCTATCAAGTTTCGGTCCCATGCTGGGACTAGGGATTAGAGATGGCCCGAACCGTTCGCCGGGCGAATCTCTCTGGGCCTTCTACTACTTCCGGGTCGCTATGGCCCGGAGTAGTACGCCTGCGCTGGCCCGGCGGTGCGCGTCCTATATATATATATACAAAGAGTGCCCTGTTGCCGGGCACTCTTTGTGCATGAGCGTGACGTCACTCATATGCGCAGAAAGTGCCCGGCAACAGGAGCGCAATCTAGGACGCGCACTGTCGGGCCAGCGCAGGCGTACTACTCCGGACCATAGCGACCCGGAAGTAGTAGAAGGCCCAGAGATCCTGAGATGTTCGCCGGCGAACGGTTCGGGAACTGTTCGCAACATCTCTACTAGGGATAGTCAACAGCGATGAGTGAAAATGACAATATGCTTTTTGCATTAATTTTCCTGAAAATAATGTGAAATTTGACTTTCGAGTGAAAATGCCATCAAAAAACATTTTGTAAAAAGTTTGTGATTTTTTTTTTTCAAAATCAAAAATGCCATTATTGATGCGAAAATGGATTTGGCAAAAATTCGCAAGCACTGACGGTCAATGAGATGCAAATAATATTGAGTTGATGCAGGATTATGAAAATGTTATATGCACATTTGTGCAGCTTGAAAATGGACCAATCAAATTTTACGTTGGCAGTATTTGATTGGGTCATGTTCAAGCTGCATACATTTGTATAATGCTGTATCAACTCTAAATTATTTGCATCTCATTGACCAAAACCCAATTGGCTCCGTTGTCCTGTGCAGGTGTGAGGCATCCTGCTGCGCAGTGTGGCTGCGCTCATTCATGGACGGGAGCGCGGTCGCAAACTTCCAGACGGTCCCAGCACTGGATCAGTAATCTCGAGGAGGACTTAGGAAGCATCCCGAGGGTCCCAAAGCTGGATGATAGGCTTGCTTTGAAATGTGTAAAAAGTGTATGTGCTCTTCTTTTGACACGGGCGATCAGGGTTCGAATCTTAGCTCTTCCTGTTCAGCATCTATCCAGTAAGGAGACCTTGGACAAGACTCCCTCAGGCCTGGAACCCTGGGAGTGCTGGAAGAGTGTTTTTTTTAGGGAGGGCTTCAAATCGCTAGTGATTTCCCTAAACGTGCTGTCTGGAAGGGGTATGTGTTCTTCCTGCCCAGTACAGCCAATCAAATTTTCTCTCTTTGTTTCCCATCATGCACCGGCAGAGGAACATGAACAGGGACTGTGGCTGCTTTGGTAAGCAAGAACTCGCCCAGTGTTGATGCTTTGATAAATAAGGTCCATTATTCCTGATGCAAATCGGTGTGGATTATGTGTGACGGATCATGTGATGTGGCGTTGACTCCATGTTCTTCCTTCATTTTCTCGCCTCATTATTATCCATCTCCCTGTCACAGGGCTCTGGGCAGCACAGCTGCTTCCTGGAACAAGGACGAATGCTATTTTTAAGGCTCCACTGGACATGGGTCAGGCCTCTGACAAGAGATGATTTATATATTCTTCAAGTGTGTTGAGCACATCTTTGTGGAAGGTTAAGACAAAGAGTTTTCAGAAAGGGATGCTCTAGCCCAAACGCCAGACTGAAGCGCCAATCCTGACTGGCCAATAGTGAGACAGAGTTCATCTCTTAGCAACATGCTGGCTCCAGTGTGATAAGCAGATAGCATGTCAATGTCTGCACATTGTGGTGGTGAACTGGCGGCCATCTTGCTGTATTTGGTAATTCAATGTAGGCCAATATCTGATAGATATGCATTAAACAAGTTCTTTGGCTTACAGAAGAACTTTAGAAAGCCTTAACCATTTCAGCCCGCGGGGATTTTTCACCTTATGCATCAGAGCAATTTTCACCTCCCATTCATTCGCTAATAACTTTATCACTACTTATCACAATTTATTGATCTACATCTTGTTTGTTCCGCCACTAATTAGGCTTTCTTTGGGTGGTACATTTTGCTACGAATTATTTTTTTATAAATGCATTTTAACAGGATTAATAAGAAAAAAAAATGGAAAAAATTCATTATTTCTCAGTTTTCGTCCATTTTTGCATTAAAATAATCCACGCTACCATAATTAAAACCTATGTATTTTATTTGCCCGTTTGTCTCGGTTATGACACCATTTAAATTTTGTCCCTATCAAAATGTATGGCGCCAATATTTTATTTGGAAATAAAGGTGAATTTTTTCCGTTTTGCGTCCATCACCATTTACAAGCTTATTATTTAAAGAATGTTCGTAGTATACCCCCTTCAAATGCATATTTAAAAAGTTCAGACCCTTAGGTAACTATTTATGTTTTTGTTTTTTTTTAATGTAATTTTTTTTTCCATTAAACATTTTATTTGGGTAATATTTTGGTGTGAGAAATAAACAGTTAATTTTTAATGTTATTATATGTGTAAATTGTAATGTAAAAAATATGTAGCTGTAGTTTTACTATTTGGCCACAAGATGGCTTGTGAGTTTATTTTTTTTCTCCTTGTGCTTCTCGATCACCGGAAGCACAAGGAGGACGGGGACACTTTTTTTTTGCAGAAAGACTGAAGCCTCTAGTAAGAGCGCTTCGGTTTTTCTGCTGGGGACATCGGTGATCGGGAACATTCACTGATCCCAGGGCTACCGGGGGGGGGGGGGGGGGGGGGGGGGGGTACACGGGAGCACGCCAAAGCGCGGCGCCTCAGCAGAGCAGCCGCCTGGACGTGAGGATCACGTCCAGGCGGCAGAAATGGTTAAAGAGGAACTGTAACCAAGGATTGAACTTCTTCCCAATCAGTAGCTCATACCCCCTTTCCCATGAGAAATATTTACGTTTTCTTGAATAGATCATCAGGGGGCTCTGTATGGCTGATATTGTGGTGAAACCCCTCCCACAGTGTGATGTCCGGACCTAGGTCATGACAGTTTCCTGTCTGTGAGCCTTATTGCATTGTGGGAAATAACAGCTGTTTCCAACTGCCAAGAAAGGGGCATCTCCCTCTGCACATTTGTATATCTATAAAACAACAACCTTTTAGCCTATCGCCTATCGCTACTTCTAACTTTGCAATGTATTGATTTATTTGTTTCCCTTTTTCATTCCTCGATTTCAATGAGAAAATGCAAACTGTAGCCATTCTTACACCGTTAATGGCAGGCTTCTCAAACTTGCCACAGTTGGTCACTGGGTGACTGGGATTAATATTCTGGAAAGTAGGTGGAGCCTACGACAGCCAATCTCTTGTTGGTGTGAATAAAGCATTCTGTAGCTTGCAGAGAGAGAGAGTAGAGTGAAATTGGTCAACAGCCTGACAGTCCAGGGGCCCTTCCCATATGGCCAGCATGTGATGATGTCATCATTCTCATGCTTTTATTGGACATGGAAACGTAGGAACGATAAGGAAGGTGTAGCCCTGAGGCTGCTAATACAACCGTACTGCTGCTCAGATGTAGGCTTACTGTGGGAACTTTAATTTACAAATTTAAAGGACCAATAAAAAAATAAAGGAGACAATAAAAATACCCCATAAGGAGATGGACTGATCCAAAACCTGTCAGATCTGTCATACTTTTGCTGCATAGTGTAAGTGACAGGAAGGAAGGACAAAAGTAATTAATGTGCATCTAACAAGTAAGACGCACCCCGTTGGCTTTTTGAGCGCTGGGTGTATGCAGGTCACTTGTTGATTTTTTGTTGTTGTTGCAAAACAAAACAAACAAACACAGAACATTTATATTGCGTTTTCTTCTGCGCCAGAGCTGCAGCCACTAGGACACGCTCTATAGGCAGTAGCAGTGTTAGGGAGACTTGCCCAAGGTCTCCTACTGAATAGGTGCTGGCTTACTGAACAGGCAGAGCCGAGATTCGAACTCAGGTCTTCTATGTCAGAGGCAGAGCCCTTAACCATTACACCATCCAGCTGTTTGTGCTAAGACTTATTCTGGAGTCCATCTTACAAGTATGTGTACACATGCATCTTAAAATTTACAATTTTTCAGATAGTGGTCCTTCAAGGGTTCAAGATCTACTTCCAAAAACCTTCTCAGGTGCAGTAACTGAACAGGAGCCGCCACACCAGCCATTTTTTGCAATTAAGCCTACTGCAACTGTAAAGACAATCTTTTTAGAGAGTTATGCTTCTTTACTTGATGAATGAGGATGCTAAGCAGGAACCCCGCCCACAGAGTCTGCTTTAACCTCCAACTACGCTGCTTCAGATACAATAGTGGATTTTTTAAGGCAGAAGCTTCTTTTAACACGAAAAGTTACTATTTGGGCAGCCTGCTGATGACGATATCAAATATTGTGCCAGTGATGGATTTTAGATAAATTAGAGAGCCCTAAGCAACAATATATTTGGGTCCCTTTACATTTTATTACTGACAGTAAAGTTGGTGTGATAGCCACATGGGCATAACAATAGTACCCATGAACCCTGGCAATTGCACGGGGGCCCAGGGGCTGTGGGGTCCCAATCCTCATCCTGCTCCTCACCCACTTGCAGAGTAGTGCACAGTGAAAATATACTTACCTACACTCGGCCTCCTCCGAGTCCCAGCAGCCACTTGCTCTTTGCTGCCCCCTCTGGCTCCCAATTACATGACATGCATGCAGCAGAGTAAGACTGCCTGGACTCCGAAAGAGAAGTGGAGACCCAATGGAATAGGAGCAGGCAAACATTTTTACACAGTGACCCTAATAGCCCCCCCCCCCCCCCACGGAGGGGGGAGGGTGGGGAGTGTGCATGGTGGTGTAGGGGGCCCATGATGATCTGTTTGATAGGGGCCTGTTGGATTGTTGTTAGCTGCTACCCCCTGCCACATTCCCTAACTTGGGGACCCATATTATCTTACCTGGGGAGCTCAGGGTTCTAGGCAGTTGCCCAGTTTGGCCGTATGGAAGCTCTGGCCCTGTGGTGTAGCTACATTTGTGTGCCTGCGGAGGACTAGGGACACATCTGTGGTCGGAGTTGGGCTTTAAACTCGGTCAGCAGATTGCAGCTTTTTCTTTATTTTTAAATCACATTTTGGGAGAATTTAGGTGCAATAAAGGAGACTTTATGTGGGCTGAAGAAAGTTTGGTTTGTTTCGCTCTGGGAGTTCTATTCATTGGGACTCGCGCGGCGACGGCACAGACTCATAGGTGTGAGCTGAGAGGGGCACCGTGCCGGCTTAAATATAAACTATTCGGGAGGGGGCCAAAACCACCATCTGACTCTAAATTGTATTATTATACTGCCTTTTTTATTTTTATCCCTTGTTATTGTTACTCCTAAAATAACGCTGAAACCCCTGATGATTCATCGGCCGCTTCCAGGCCTGTCAGGCAGCGCGGGTGTATTTTTATCCGCGGTGTGGACACAGGGGCCTCTCTCTGCAGGACGGAGGGACTGGCGGAGGCTCTCCGCTGTACTGAGCTCAGGTCTACCGTCAAGCCTATGTGGTCTATACACAAACACACACGTGTGTAAATGGCATGTGTATACAGTGATACATAGTATTCTAGTTGGAAACATACAGCAAAGCAGTGGCGTAGCAATAGGGGGTGCAGAGGTCTCGACCGCACCAGGGCCCCTGGAGCAGAGGGGCCCACTACAGGCTCTCCTTCATCCATCTTATTAGCTTTTTATTGGTGCTATGTTGGTAATGAACACCTCTTTATATGCATTGCATAGTGCTAATCCTTAACATACTGTTTCCTTACTGTGAATACAGCTCTCTAAGGCCTAGTGCACATCAGAGCGGTTCGGTTGCGTTTTTAGGAACGCTTGCGGCTGAGGAAACGCTTGGGTAATGTATTTCAATAGGCTGGTGCACACCAGAGCGGGTCGGTTTTAGCTGAAGAGCAAACTCCTGGGATGCAGCATTTTATGGATTTCGGAGGCGTTCCTGCCTCCAATGTTAAGTATAGGAAAAACGCAAACCGCTTGATAAAACGCCAGATCAGAGCTGTTTTCCAGGCGTTTTTGTTACAGTAGCTGTTCAGTAACAGCTTTACTGTAACAATATCTGTAATCTGCTACACAAAACGCTACCAAAAACGCTTCACTTTATGTAAAAAACACTACACAAAACCACAAAATGCTAGCAAAACGCTTCATAATAATAAGAAAAAACGCTTCAAAACCCGCTAGCGTTTTGCGGATCTGCTAGCGGTTTTTGGTGTGCACTAGGCGTTACACTTCAGCTGTCCTTAGAGAATTTTGGAGCTCCATATCAATAGAGTGCTTGGGGCCCCGTGTAAAACTCGCACCGGGGCCCCAAGTTTCTTAGTTACACCACTGCAGCAAAGACTATAAATTAACAACCTATCTATTGATGTATGTATGTGTCTGTATACCTACCTACCATGGACCAGTGGGCAGCACAGTGGCATAGTGGTTAGCGCTCTCGCCTTGCAACAATGGGTCCTGGTTCAAATCCCAGCCAGGGCACTATCTGCAAGGGGTTTATATGTATGTGTGGGTTTCCTCCAGGCACTCCAGTTTCCTCCCACACCCCAAAAACATACCGATAAGTTAATTGGCTTCCCCCTAAAATGGCCCTAGACAACGATACATACCCCACACATACATAGACATACGACTATGGTAGGGATTAGATTGTGAGCTCCTCCGTGGGACAGTTAGTGACAAGACAATATACTCTGTACAACGCTGCAGAAGATGTCAGCACTATATAAATACATATAATAATCTGTCATCTCTATCTTTCTGCCAGGTACACACCATGCAATTTCAGATCGAATCGATAATCTCAGAAAGGTCCGATCTGATTTACCATCTTTTTTTGATCAAATTTGTACAGAAGTGATCGGAAAATTGATCAGAAAAATTATTGGAAATCAGATCGGACCTGTACGGTGTGTACCGGCATAAGGTAGTCACACATTTATAGGATCTCCAGTTCCATTCCCGGCAGATTCTATCACTCTAATCGAATCTGCCAGAAATCTATAGCTAGCCAAACACTTATAGATTTCCACCCAATGTTCAAAAATGATCAATTCCTTTCTAAAAAAGAATCGATTCAGAAGGAATTGATTCTTACCACATACTACACATCAATGTCCAATAGATTCCAGCATGAAATCTATTGAAAATCAATCAAACCGAGTTGCACTGTTCTATGCTCGAAAGTTATGGGCCATCAATCTGCCGATGCTCTTCTCCCCCCTTGAATCGAACTAAAATTTCCATCCTGTCCGATCGATACTTTCAATTGATTTTTGGTCAAAATCCATTAGAAATAGATCTGACATTTTGGGGAACCGACTCTTAACAAATGCCTTAAATCTACAGAATAGGACAATCAATGTGTGTGTGGGCAACTTTTAGTCCCAACACGTCAGATCGATCGTAATTTCATCAGATTTTTACTGAAAACTGATTGAAATTATCGATCAAACAAGATGGAAAATCTCCATCGATTGAGAATAGTGAGGCCTGCAGCTGCGGACGTCTGTGCTGAGGGAAATGTTCTGACTGACTGCGAGGTCCCTTTAAAGTGGACCTGAACTCTTGCACAGGACAGAAGGAAGGCATAGCGGAATGCACCCTGTATGAATTTAGAGAGTTTTGCTTTTTGTTATTATTATTTAGTATTTATATAGCACATCTTCCGTAGCTCTGTACAGAGAATATTGTCTAGTCACTTAACTGTCCCTCAGAGGAGCTCACAATCTAATCCCTACCATAGTCATATGTCTATGTATGCCTGTCTAGTTCCCTCTCATCTGCGACTAATCACAAGTGTAATTGTGTTTACTAATGAGCAGGGCTGCTCAAATCCAGAACCGGGAGACTATACTAGCTCTATCCGGATATCTCCCAGTAAACCTGTGCGGGGGGAGGGGTCAATCTTACCTGTCTGACGTCTTCTTCATCCGTCCCTCGGCGCCTCCCACGATGCGCTCCACGCGCGTCACGTGATTACAAACACTTCCTCCTTCAACCCGGGAGGAGGAAGTGTTTGTAATCACATGACCGCCGCTTTGAGCACATCGTGGGAGACGCCAGGGACGGACGAAGAAGACATCAGACAGGTAAGATTGACCCCTCCCCCCGCACAGGTTTACTGAGAGATATCCGGATAGAACTAGTATAGTCTCCCGGTTCCGGATTTGAGCAGCCCTGCTCATTAGTAAACACAGGAGGTTAACAATATGTCTGCTTCCATGAAAGCAGGAAGTAGACACTGCAGATTTATTGCAGGATTTGTAAAAAGCTGTAAGAAGGAAATGTTTTTGTGTAAAGGTTATTCTGCTGTTGCTTATCTTGTAGAGCAGAGAGGAAGTTCTGAGTTCAGGTCTGCTTTGGGACACCAAATTCTACCTAATGCTGGAATGTATGGCTTGGGTGGAAGTGGATCCAGGCTCCTATACTACCTCTGTAGGTGAGCAAGGCTTCATCCAGGAACTCAGCGGCCGGCCGGAAGAACTTTGAGATGTCGCACTCTGGAAAATCGTCCACTTCCACTCCCATGTACTGGATCTCCATCCCCGTGTAGAAGTCCGGTCCGGTGAATACCGTGGTGTTGTGGCCGGCGTTCAGTATGTGAGAGATGCCCATCCGCTTCAGGCGTCCTTTGTTGACTGCCACACTCCTGAAACAGAGGAAAATGTCAATGCCTATAAGTGCTTGTGTGATAAAAAGTTCAAATCCGACACTGCATCATGTCACATGATGAGATAGCCATGTGTATGTACAGTGCTTAGCACACAAATACCTAGGCTTTGTTCCTTTTCTTCTTTCTCTGCCTGAAAGAGGTAATTTCCAGCTATGCAAGTGACAGTTTCTCTCCAGTCGGGACCTAGTCGGACGATATCATAACCCTCAGGGCCCTTTTACACTTAATAAGTTGCTCTCAGTTATAACTGAAAGAAAACTGATTTTCAAAGTAATGCCCATGTTTTCCTATAGCACTTTTCACACATAGGCCTAGTGCACAGAAGCAGGAAATTTGGGCGCATGAGGCAGGTGGACAAAAAGGGCGCCGCCATTCACTCCCATAATAAATATCGTTTAATGGGCGCCCAACAGGAAAAAAGGGCGCCGGAGAAAAATAACGTTTTAAAAGCGGCGCCCGGAGACTTTTAATGTTTTATAACTGCTTCTCATGATTACACATTATTTAATGATTTATAATTTTTTACACATTATTTTTAAACGAAAAACAGTACAATATTTTTAAAACATTTTTTAACGAAAAATTGTAAAATTTTTCTTTTTCAAAACATTATTTTTAAACGAAAAACCGCACAATATTTTTTAAAACGTTATTAATGCTTATCACAGGGGGTCTTAGGTTTAGGCACCACCAGGGGGGTCTTAGGTTTAGACACCACCAGGGGGGTCTTAGGTTTAGGCACCACCAGGGGGGTCTTAGGTTTAGGCACCAACAGGGGGGTCTTAGGTTTAGGCACCAACAGGGGGGTCTTAGGTTTAGGCACCAACAGGGGGGTCTTAGGTTTAGGCACCCAAGGGGGGTCTTAGGTTTAGGCACCAACAGGGGGGTCTTAGGTTTAGGCACCAACAGGGGGGTCTTAGGTTTAGGCACCACCAGGGGGGTCTTAGGTTCAGGCACCACCAGGGGGGTCTTAGGTTTAGGCACCACCAGGGGGGTCTTAGGTTTAGGCACCACCAGGGGGGTCTTAGGTTTAGGCACCACCAGGGGGGTCTTAGGTTTAGGCACCACCAGGGGGGTCTAGGGGTTAGGGATAGGTACAGGGAGGGTTCTGTGTGAGAGTAGGGTTAGGTATAGCTTTAGTAACATTCTAATTAATGTTTTATAAAACGTTATTATAAATATCACTTTTTAAACAGGGAAGATTAACGTTTTTACAATTGCTGATTTCATACACATTATTTAATGATTTATAACTTTATAAAACATTATTTTTAAACGAAATATAGCACCATTTTTTTTTAAACGTTATTCATGCTTATCGTTTAAAACCGTGCGCCCTTTTTTCCCGGCGCCCTTTTTTACGTACGCCTAGTGCACACCAGAGCGGTCCGGCTGCGTTTTGCGATCCGCTTGCGGCTGCGGATACGCTTGGGTAATGTATTTCAATGGGCTGGTGCACACCAGAGCGGGAGGCGTTTTGCAGAAACGCATACTCCCGGGCTGCTTGCGGAGGCGTTTCTGCCTCAATGTTAAAGCGGAATATAACCCTGCATTTCAACTTTGCTCTAAAACATTATTTACAGTATATTATATGCAACCAGCATTTTTTTTTTTACTAGACCAGCATTGGAAGGGTTACACAGGGCTTTAAAGTTCCTGGAGATTTCTGCAGATGCATCCAAAGCTGACATAGATACATTTTGTTTACATAAATGTATCGAAGTGTTTAATGTGACTCACTCTCTCTGAATAAGAAGGAGCTGGAGGACAGCCAAAGAGTGTGTAACATTTCTCAATAGATACATTTAACTAAATAGAATGTAACAATCTGAACTTCTGCATATCTCTCCACTGAACTTTAAACCTCTGTGTTTAACCCTTCCAATGCTGGTCTAGTAAAAAAAATGCTTTTTGCATATAATATGCTGTAAATAATGTTTTAGAGCAAAGTTGAAATGCAGGGTTATATTCCGCTTTAAGTATAGGAAAAACGCAAACCGCTCTGAAAAACGGCACTTCAGAGCGGTTTGCCAGGCGTTTTTTGTTACAGTAGCTGTTCAGTAACAGCTTTACTGTAACAATACATGAAATCTACTACACCAAAAACGCTTCACAAAACCGCAAAATGCTAGCTGAAACGCTACAGAAAAATAAGATAAAGCGTTTCAAAATCTGCTAGCATTTTGCGGATCTGCTAGCGGTTTTTTGGTGTGCACCAGGCCTTAAAGAGAACCCGAGGTGGGGTTCTAACAATGATATCCGCACACAGAGGCCGGGTCTGCCTATACAGCCCAGTCTCTGTTGCTATGTAGTGTCCCCCCAGGACCCCCCCTCCCCCCTGCGCTATGCCCCTGAAATCACAGCCGTGCTCTCGACACGCAGCGGGCTGTGTTTACTTATGTACTGTCACTCTCGCAGCTCCCCCCCCCCTCGCCTCCTGCATAGCTCCGGTCCCCGCCCGAGTCCCTTCCCTCCCCACTGATTGAAGGGAAGGGACGCGGGCGGGGACCGGAGCTATGCAGGAGGCGGGGGAGCGGCGAGAGCGACACTACATAGGTAAACACAGCCCGCTGCGTGTCGACAGTACGGCTGTGATTTATGGGGGCATAGCAGAGCGCAGGGGGAACTTAGGGGGGATTGAGATAGCAACAGAGGCTGGGCAGTATAAGCAGACCCAGCCTCTGTGTGCAGATGTCATTGTTAGAACCCCAACTCGAGTTCTCTTTAATGCGTTTTAACTGAAATCTTTTTCACAATGCACTGCTATGGAAAAAACGCGTACCAACGCGCACTAACGTGTACTAACGCACACCGACTGATTAAGTGTAAACGGTGCCTTACTGATAAGGAATTACAGCCATAAAATTTTTTTGGGATGGGCCGAAAACCGCTTCTGAGTCCAGTGGATATTTGTAAAAAAAAAAAAAAAAAAAAAAAGGTCAATAGTATACTGTATATATTGTAGCTTTCTGAAACAGGGAAAGACTACCTGCCATTGAGCAGAGACGAAACAATAAATCTATTTTTTTAAGTTTTTAAACATAACATATGTGGGATTTGTAAAAAAGCCATTTTTTCATAGGCTAGATACAATTATTTATCTCATCAGTTTATTTTCACTTACAGGGAACCAAGCGCCACTTTTTTCTTGTAGTTTATCCTGGTTTCTAATAGCTATAGGAGCTGCTATGTTCCCCCTCCCCTTATAGCTGCAGGTGTGAAGATAGCATCAGTGACTTCTCTAAACTCTTTGAAGCACAGTGTCCTATCTTCCCCCTCCCCCCGCTGATGAAAGCTTTTGTTTGCTCTCTGCTCATGTGTGCAGCAAAATAATTGCACCAGTCCTTATCTGCCTAAAATGTCTGGGGTCTGCAGCCGGGCAGGCCTCGGAAGTAAGGTAATAAAATCCTCTGCTAAACTTATAAATGTAAAAAAGAAGAGGTAAAATAGTTTTTTTTAGTAATGAGCCCAGGGCAGCCATCAGGGGGGGACAACTGACACTGCAGTGAGGGGCCCAAGGCTTCTGGGAGCCCTGGGCCCCCCCTCCAAAGCTCTGGAAGGGCCGCATGTGCTGGCTTCGAGGCACCTGGGGCACTTGTATCTTGCTGGCCTATAACTGGGAACCAGCTATGCCAGGCTACCTATACTGGGGGCATCTACACCAGGCTACCTATACTGGGGCACCACCTATAGCTGGCTACATATACTGGGGGAACCTATACCTGGCTACCTATTCTGAGGGCACCTATATCTGGCTAGGGCACGTGGACTAGCTGAGACAGAAGGGGACAAGAGGTAACGGGGATAAAAGAGGCACAGGGAGAAAAGAGATGAGATGGGAACATGAGGTCACACAGAGGGACACAAAAGAGGCACAAACTAAGGTGAGACAGAGGGGGACAAAAGAGGCACAGGAAGAAAAGAGGAACAGATAAAGGATAAAAGGACCTACAAGTCCCTATCTCTTTTGTTTACCGGGAACTATCTGTATTTTGCTAGTATTTGGCTCCACCTACAACATGCCATGGTCACGCCCACTTTTTGGCGCATTACGCTGTGCATGCTGCTTTCTTCAGTGTCAGAGCTATGCACATTTTTCGCCGCAGTGCACATTGCACACGAACATAAGGGTGGGGTGGCTGGTGGGCGGGCACAGCAACCAGTGGGTGGGCCCAGGGAGGGGGCCCAGACCTGATGATGTGTGAGGGGCGCCAAAATTTCTGATGGCGGCCCTGAATGAGCCACATTGTTAGCATGCATTTTTAATGTGCCTTGTGTGTTTAACTCCTTCCTGACCCCCTAACGCCGATAGGCGTCGGGAAGGTGGCGTCATGTCCTGGGGGAGTCTATTGCAGGGTTTCACGAGTGCATCTCCGCTTGAGTCAACAGTCTGCCAGCAGCGATCGCCGCTGGCAGACTGAAAAAAAAAAGAAACGGCCTTTTTCTTTGTAGATTGCTGCGATCTAATGCAGCTCTGTACTGGGGACAGGCCTGTCACTCGGCTGTCCCCTAGAGGGCAAAGACAAAGGATCGCGCTCATAGACTGATGCCTATGAAAGACAATGCTGCTGATTGGATCTCGGGGGGGGGGGGGGGGGGGGGAGTGAGAAAATAAACAAAAAATAGACCATTTTATTACAAATAAAATTAGAAATAAATTAATAAAAAACAAACAAACCCTGCAGTAGCGATCAGAGCCCACCAACAGAAAGTTTTGTTGGTGGGCAGAAAAGGCGTGGGGATCCATTTGTGTGCTCAGTGGTATGGCTCTGCAGCAAGCTATTAAACCTGCAGAGCACTGAATTGGAAAAAACAGCCTGGTCAACCGGGGGGTGGGGGGGAGGGGGAGGGGGGGGGGGCTGTGGTCCTTAAATGCTCTGGGTGCTAAAAATGGTGCTCAGTCCACTTTAAGCTTATTTTCAAAGGGAATCTGAAGTGAAAATAAACTTATGATATAATGAATTTTATGTGTAGTACAGCTAAGGAATAGAACATCAGTAGCAAAGGTACGGGCGTCATATTGTTTCCAGTACAGGAAGAGTTAAGAAACTTCAGTTGTTATCCATGCAAAAGAGCTGCTCTGAGTTCTCCGACCAAACTTGGTTGGCTACAGTGCTATTTTCTGAAGCACTGATACACCAAAGAAACAGTTAAAGAGGAACTGTTGCGAAAATGTTAAAATTCAAAACCCATACAAATAGGAAGTATGTTTCTTCCAGAGTAAAATGAGCCATAAATTAAGTTTCTCCTATGTTGCTGTCACTTACAGTAGGTAGTAGAAATCTGACAGAAGTGACAGGTTTTGGGCTAGTCCATCTCTTCATAGGAGATTCTCAACATGGCCTTTATTCTTTAAAAAGACATTCCCTGAAAATGATTACCACAAAGATGCTGGCCCGCCTCCCTGCTCGCTGCACACTATTTTGGCAGTTGGACGGAGCAACTGCCATTCACTAAGTGCTTTTAAAAAGAAAGAGAACCCTGAGAAGATGGGCTAGTCCAAAATCTGTCGGTAATGTCAGATTTCTACTACTTACTGTAAGTGATTTCAACATAGGAGAGAAGTAATTTATGGCTCATTTTACTCTGGAAGAAATATACTTCTTATTAGTATGTGTTTTAAATTTTAAGATTTTCGCGACAGTTCCTCTTAAAAGATGACTTCAGATAAGATTTTACTGCAGAGAAGTTCAAAGGGTCATTAGCTCTGCTCTGTTTCATAGTTTAAAATGCAGAGTGTAGTGTGTAAACTGCAAATGCAAATGTAAACTGCAATTAGAGAATGATACAATGTTATAAATAAAGCTGTATAACTTGAAATAAAACACGAGACATAAAAACAGGAGACTCATATCTTTGCTACTAATGGTCTATTCATTATCCCCACTACACAAACAATTCATTATATCATATTTTTTTTTCCCCGCTTACCTGTCACTTTAAGGCTGATTCCGGGTTTACAGGGGATTATGGGAGAATAATTTAAAGACCTACTGTATCTAAATACTGATATAGCTGTAGTAAAAGAAATGAGATAGAATAGTTGTGTACAGTGACTGCACGGCGTCCTTTGTATGTTTGCCTGGAGCTTGGCTTATAAAGCGGTGTATGATTGTGTATTACTGTATATATACAGCTGCAGGCCTCAGTATGGTGGCCTGGCTTTATATCATTACACTTGTCATTGTCTCAGCCTGGCCTGCTGAATAGTGATTCCAGGCTGTAATATTATCAGTGGATGGAGAATGCAGAGATGACAGCGGCAGCCAGGAATCTGCAGCCTTATTAGAGAGTAATGTGTGGCATAGAGGTGAGAGCAGTGTGCTATTATATTGTTATAGGTGGGATGTGGTGGAGAGACCGGCCGTCATGTAGAATGATGAGGAGCTGCTGTGTGCTGATTATATCACGGCTGGCTAGAGACTGTCTATCCATCCATGGGTGTTATCTATCTATCTATCTATCTATCTATCTATCTATCTATCTATCTATCTATCTATCTATCTATCTATCTATCTATCTATCCATGTGTATATCTAGCCGTATCTATCTATCTATCTATCTATCTATCTATCTATCTATCTATCTATCTATCTATCTATCTATCTATCTATCTATCTACAGTATCGATCTATCTATCTGAAGTCACACAGGCACCACGTGGTGAACGCTAATGGAGGAACGGGAATCCGAAGGCGGATGGGCACTGCGCAGTGGGCGACTCAGGACAGGTAATGTATAAATGCATGCACAGGGGAAAGCTCTCAGCGCGCTCTCCTTGCTCTCTCCTGTCGCCGGGCCCGGCTGCATGTCCTTTCACCATGGTAATCACAGCAACAAGAGAGAGCGAGGAGAGCACGGTGAGAGGAGTCTCCGATGGAACTGGGGCATGTAGGTTTCTGGGGGCGGCCTGCACCTGGCTAACCTATACTCGGTAACCACCTGCACCTGGCTACCTATACTAGGGCACCTATAGCTCGCTACCTATCCTGATGGCACCTGCTGTACTTGGCTACTTATACTGGGGCTCCACCTGTACCTGGCTACCTATACCGGGGCACCTATAGCTTGCTACCTATACTGGGGGCACCACCTGTACTTGGCTACTTATACTGGGGCACCTATAGCTTGCTACCTATACTGGGGCACCACCTGTACCTGGCTACTTATACTGGGGCACCTATAGCTCGCTACCTATATTGGGAGCACCACCTGTACCTGGCTAAACTATACTGGGGCACCTATAGCTCGCTACCTATATTGGGGGCACCACCTGTACCTGGCTACTTATACTGGGGCACTTATAGCTCGCTACTTATACTGGGGGCACCACCTGTACCTGGCTACTTATACTGGGGCACCTATAGCTTGCTACTTATACTGGGGGCACCACCTGTACTTGGCTACTTATACTGGGGCACCTATAGCTTGCTACTTATACTGGGGGCACCACCTGTACTTGGCTACTTATACTGGGGCACCTATAGCTTGCTACCTATACTGGGGGCACCACCTGTACTTGGCTACTTATACTGGGGCACCTATAGCTCGCTACCTATACTGGGGGCACCACCTGCACCTGGCTACTTATACTGGGGCACCTATAGCTCGCTACCTATACTGGGGGCACCACCTGTACCTGGCTACCTATACTAGGGCACCTATAGCCCGCTACCTATATTGGGGGCACCACCTGTACCTGGCTACCTATACTGGGGCACCTATAGCTCGCTACCTATACTGGGGGCACCACCTGCACCTGGCTACTTATACTGGGGCACCTATAGCTCGCTACCTATACTGGGGGCACCACCTGTACCTGGTTACTTATACTGGGGCACCTATAGCTCGCTACCTATACTGGGGGCACCACCTGTACCTGGCTACCTATACTGGGGCACCTATAGCTCGCTACCTATACTGGGGGCACCACCTGTACCTGGCTACCTATACTGGGGCACCTATAGCTCGCTACCTATACTGGGGGCACCACCTGTACCTGGCTACTTATACTGGGGCACCTATAGCTCGCTACCTATATTGGGGGCACCACCTGTACCTGGCTACTTATACTGGGGCACTTATAGCTTGCTACTTATACTGGGGGCACCACCTGTACCTGGCTACTTATACTGGGGCACCTATAGCTCGCTACCTATACTGGGGGCACCACCTGTACCTGGCTACATAAACTGGGGCACCTATAGCTCGCTAACTATACTGGGGGCACCTATAGATCGCTACCTATACTGGTGGCACCTGTACCTGGCTAGGACAGGGCAGGGGGATAAGTAGAGTGACCAGACGTCCCGGATTGCCCGGGACACGTCCCGGATTCGGGGTCCGCTGTCCCAGGCTTAATGAGGTCCCGGAAAACGTCCCGCTTTCAGCAGCGGGACGTCCCGGCCTCGGGACTCTGGCCACTCTCTCCTCAATGAACTGGCAGCGGCGTCTGTAGACGCCGTGCCAGTTCATTGCCTGCAGCCCCGCTCCAGCCTCCTCTTCCGGTGTCTTTTTCTGACACCGGCAGGCGAGCAGGGCTACGGCAAGATGGCTGCCGAAGCCCTGTACTGGAGACCTATTTGTGTCTCCAGTACAGGGCTTCGGGCGCCATCTTGCCGTAGCCCTGCTCTGCCAGGCTGTCAGCGCGGGAGACTGCAGGAGAAGTAAGACGGTCCCAGGAGCAGCGCGCCAGAGGCCGGAGACTTCTGCCAGGTGAGTAAATGCTTTCTTTTCCAGGTGAAATGTTTGCCCGCATTGTTTCTTTTCCAGGTGAAATGTTTGCCCGCATTGTTTCTTTTCTGGTGAAATGTTTGCCTACATTGTTTCTTTTCTGGTGAAATGTTTGCCCGCATTGTTTCTTTTCTGGTGAAATGTTTGCCCGCATTGTTTCTTTTCTAGCGAAATGTTTGCCCGCAGTGCGTTTCTTTTCTGGTGAAATGTTTGCCCGCATTGTTTCTTTTCTAGCGAAATGTTTGCCCGCAGTGCGTTTCTTTTCTGGTGAAATGTTTGCCCGCATTGTTACTTTTCTAGCGAAATGTTTGCCCGCAGTGCGTTTCTTTTCTGGTGAAATGTTTGCCCGCATTGTTTCTTTTCTAGCGAAATGTTTGCCCGCAGTGCGTTTCTTTTCTGGTGAAATGTTTGCCCGCATTGTTTCTTTTCTAGCGAAATGTTTGCCCGCAGTGCGTTTCTTTTCTGGTGAAATGTTTGCCCGCATTGTTTCTTTTCTAGCGAAATGTTTGCCCGCAGTGCGTTTCTTTTCTGGTGAAATGTTTGCCGCAGTGCGTTTCTTTTCTGGTGAAATGTTTGCCCGCATTGTTTCTTTTCTGGTGAAATGTTTGCCCGCATTGTTTCTTTTCTGGTGAAATGTTTGCCCGCATTGTTTCTTTTCTGGTGAAATGTTTGCCCGCATTGTTTCTTTTCTAGCGAAATGTTTGCCCGCAGTGCGTTTATTTTCTGGTGAAATGTTTGCCCGCATTGCGATTATTTTGTACCGACATGTTGCCCGCATTGTGTTTATTTTGTACTGACATGTTTGCCCACATTGCATTTATTTTATACTGACATGTTGCCCGCATTGCGGTTATTTTGTGCTGACATGTTGCCTATTGCGTTTATTTTCTGGTGTCCGGGGTAACTGTTACTGCATTTATTATTTAATGGTCATAGATGGCTATGTTTGCTGCTTTGTGTTTACGGTATACTATTAGCATCACACAGTTTCTGCACACCCATGATGCAAAGTCTCATTTGTCCACATCATGGCGTAAACACTGCTTTCTTATGCCTCGCTGTTACATCATTACGTTAGCTCCGCCCATACAATGTCATGGCCACGCCCATTTTTTCGGTGCGGCGCAGCCCCCCCCAGTCTTCGCCGCTGCGCGCTCCTCAGTCCTCCCCACTTTTCGACGCGGCGCGCTGCGCGCACCGCCCCCCCCCTCCCTGTCCCAGGTTGGATCCACAAAAATCTGGTCACTCTAGGATAAGCGCTGACACAGAAGGGGATAAAGGGTGACACAGAAGGACATAGAGGGAGAGAAAAGAGGCACAGGGCAACAGAGGTGGCACAGGGAGAACAGAGATGAGACCAGGCAGGACATGAGGTGACACAAAGGGGGACAAAAGAGGCACCATCTGAGGTGACACAGAGGGAGACACAGGGAGAACAGAGGGGGACAAAAGAGAATGGATTCAGGTTAAGAATGGATACAGTACCTATCTCATTTGTTATCCGGGGATTACTTGTATTTTGCTAGTATTCGCTTTGCGCACCACTCCCTTCAGGAAGGGGGACCCCAAATTATGGGCTTATTGGGGCCACCAAAACCTTAGCTGCACCCCTGCTATCTCTTATCAGATTTGATTAGAGAGCGATTTGTCTCTTGGTCAAATTTGCCCATCATTGCTACATGTATGGCTACCTTTAGTGCAGTTCAGCCTGATAAGCAACAGATGCAGCAAGCGCTATATATATCTCTCTCTGATCAGATTTGATCTTATGGTCGATCTGGCCATACATGGAGTGATGTTTGTCCACCTTTACCCCTCTCAGTAAAACCCTTTTCATCCACCTGAACTCACTTTTCTGCAATGAAGACATTGGGCCAGACCTCATCCACCTCATTCAGAGGGTGGTCCAGGTGGTCTTTCAGCAGATCCCTCTGTAGGTCCATCACACAGGGGGTGTTGAAGAGGCTGCGGTCATCGATCTTGTCCTTGACTCGGTTATAGAGGTCCTCCACCAGAAGCTGCTCCGGAGACTCCAGCAGTGCCGGGTCCAGCGGCTCCACCTTCACCTCCTTGGGCTTCAGCTCTGTGATGGAGGGATACAACACGAGGCTTACAAAAGTGATACATCCTATTCAAGCACTAAGCTTTCCAGTGGAACAGTCCAGTAATAGAGCAGGACAGAAAGTTCTGTTCTGGTGTTGGCGGGTTGTGACCTCCCAATGAGAGAAGCAGTAATCAATCACCTGAACTGAAAGACAAACTAAATCGAGAGCTGGTATAAGTATTATATTACACTCACAGTTGGGTTACCATCAGTAACCACTGAGATGGCAGGTGGAAAGCTTAGTCTCACTCGGGTCAAGAATGTCGCTCTCCGTAGAAGTAGAAAAAAAGGGGGTAACACCCCTCCTCCTGGGGTGGACTCACGAAATGAACAATTTTAAAACAGAGAACAGTTTAGCAGGGTCGGGCCGAGGCATAGGCTGGGGAGGCTCCAGCCTCAGGGCGCAGTGTAGGAGGGGGCGCACAATTCATTCAGCTGTCATTCCTAATTGTGTTTGAAGCAGAAAGAAATAAGAAAAAGTGATACATGGCAGTGACTGCAAGCCAGATAACTAGATATTAAGGTGTTGGGGAGGTTGTGGGCCCTGGGGCACCTATTAGTCTAATAGCAATCAGTGTGTGGCGGCTGGGATGGGAGGGATGGAGAGGCGCACTTTGCTGTCTCAGCCTTGGGTGCTGGAGGACCTTGTCCCAGCTCTGCAGTTTAGGGTAAAACCATTAAAATCCATTTAAAGTGGATCCGAGTTGAACTCATTGCATAATTGTGTTCCTTTCCTATTGTTTATAGGGCATTCCTCAAGCCAAATACTTTTTGGTTTTTGTTTTAATACTCTTAATTCCCTATAAACTAAACAAGCCTCGCCCACAGCTTTTTCAGAGAGCCTTGGCACTGTAGCAAGGGCTTATGGGAGATCAGTCTGGGCAGGAGGAGGAGGAGATTACTAGCAAGAGATTTCAGAGGCAGAGGGGAGGAGGGAGGAGGAGAGCAGAGTGAATTTGTCACAGGCAGAGAGCTGGAGATGCTATCAGCTTTGCCTGTGTGTAATGTTTACCAACAACATGGCTGCTGTCATTGTATCACAGGAAGAAATAATCATATTCTATTGAAGCTGTTTGCAGCTAGATATGCTTTGTAAATTATCTAAACTTTAGATAAGATATATAGACAAGTTACTTGTTATCGTTAGTTTTTCATCTTGGATTCGCTTTAAAATAGGAAGGTAGTGGTGGAGGTATCTCCCCAAGTAGACTCAACAGTCAATATTCACTGAAAAACAGTTTCTTTATTCAAATGTACTCCACAAGTTGTGCAACACATTTCATGGGTAACATCCCGCTTCATCGGACAATAAAAGGAGCTTGTTTGGGTTCAGACCGGTATGAACACCTCCCCCGCGACCTGATTGGCCAATACTCCCTAAATTTTCAGTATAACTATGGCCAAACAAACAGTGCACCGCATAGAAGCGCTTATAACTGTCGAGGCCCAAACAAGGTAATTGATGCATGTTTTTTACTGAGATGATGGCATTATGCCTATAATTTTTTAACCCTATACAGGCCAGTAATACTAATGTAGCACTCAGATTCAATACTGTTGCTTACTGAGTCTGCTGATTTAGACTGAAGATTCAGGTCTAATGATTGGTCATTTATCACATTAATTTAGTGCAATACTATAGACAGCAATGTATATATTATTGATTGTAGGTAGGTATACAGAGGCGCCAGTAAGGATAAAACCGTTTTAAAAACCGTTTAAAAACGGGACAGTATGGTTGACTTACCTCCCTCGTACAAAAAACAGACAGTGAAACGTTACTTTAATTCACAGTAACTTTTATTAGATACTCCAAAGGTGCAACACGTTTCGCAGGTCGTGGTCCTCCTTCATCAGGCAATACATTTGGAGAATGCAAAGGGGGGTCTGCAGCGTGGCCAAGCGCCTCTGTCTATGTTTATATTATGGCTACCTTTATTATGGCTACAATTACTAATTAGTTTGAGCACTCTGTTCTGGCTTCTTTGTCCCTATACACAATTGTTTGACCTTAATGGGACCTTTGTACATACACATACAATCGTTTGGCCCTGGTTGCATACATACTACACCTAATTGACATACTATGTTGTGTCCTAGAAATTATTGGCTTCTTAATGTTTTTACAATAACAGATAATTTCATAGCATGTATATTAGCTCCTCCTAGCTCCTGATGAAGCAGGATGTTGCCTGTGAAACACGTTGCATAACCTGTGGAATAAAGAAACTATTTATAAGTGAGGTGAAATAATTAATCTAAAGTTTTGTGAATTAACGTCATAATAACTTAAGGAGGCGATAACAAATCTGGGCCAGAGAATGTGCGTTCATAAATACATACATTTGTTTTTGCTGTTTCCCTCTGTGCTATTCGCTGGCGGAGTACGCGGAGATCTCTGTGTTGAGGTTTTGGCTTTGTACCAAGCCTCATATAAGCTGCATTTATTAGGCTGACATTTACTGTGATGTTCCCGTCTGAAAGTCAAGGTTTCCTATCATTCAGGGGCGTTTTACGGCCAAACGGCCAGCTGCAATTAGCGCCGCGGCTTCGGTCTGAGGTATTGAAAAAAACTCTAGTGATAGGAATATATAGGGGCTGCTATCTTTATTTCACATTTAAAGGACTACTATTGCAAAAATCGTAAAAATGTAAATACACCCGTGCTCGCTCAGCTGCGCGTGTCAGGCAGCGTGCAATCACGGCCGGGAGTGCTCTGCACATGCGCATGACATCACTATCACTATGACATCACTATGGCGGTGCGCGCAGCTGGCCCAGCGCAGGCGCAGTGATGCCCAACCAGGAAAAGGGTGCCGGTCTGCCGGGGGTTGTTTAGGAGGATCGGAGGGGCAGATCTGTTTTTCATATTCATTTGGGCTCTGGTATTATTTAAAGAGTAGCTTACAGCCATACTATTTCAGAAAAAAAAAACCCACATATATAAGTAGATAAATACTTCCTCTACTTACATAACATACATATTGCGCTGTCCATGTTGATTTTAGTGATTTTTCTAAAGTAAAAAAAGAGAAAATCCTTCTTAGCATTTCCCATTTTGACTGTGTGTATTTTTTAAGCCAATCCTGATGTCATTTCCCCCCTTACTCTCCTCTGCCTGATTATGTATACATTGCCTGCCCTCCACTATAGAAAGTGCATTGTCTCAGCATGAGAAATATTAGCCAATCAGAGAGGAACAGAGGTGTGGGAGGGGAAAACAGGAGGGAAAGAGGCTTCAGCCAATCAGGCTGCATTAGTTAAGTCTGAGGGGAAAGTAGACAAGCAAAAAAGGACAACCCAGCATGCCCTGCAACTTCCTTGGTGTGTACCAAATTTTGTGTGTACCAAATAAGAGTCAGGTAAACTGGGGAATGATCATTTATCAACAAGAAAAGTAATAGTGATTTTTAACTTTTGGATTGCCTTGTTAGCATCCTTATTACTTGTTTACCAGATAAAAATAAAGAATTGATTTTTGATTTTATGCCCGACAGTTACACTTTAAGTCTTCAAGTCTGCTCTTTTAATGTTTGATACTTTTTTACTGCAATGGTAAAAAGATTCATTTTTAAAATGTTTGATGCTTCAAAGTTTTTCTAAAATATTTTTTAGTGCTTAAAGAGACTCTATAACAAAATGTTCAGCCTGATTTCTTCTATCCTATAAGTTCCTATACCTGTTCTAATGTGCTCTGGCTTACTGCAGCCTTTCCTAGTTGCACAGTGGCTGTGTTATCTCTGTTATATAATCTAATCTTCTTTCCTCTTTGTCGGGCTCAGGCACTCAGGCTGGAATGTGCTGGTCTGCTTGTGATAGGATAGAAGCTATACACACCTTCTCCATGCCCCCTCCAGGCTCTGTATGACACACACACTGAGCTAATCTCAGCCTATCACATGCTGTTAGAAGCCATGTCTTTTGTTTGTAAACACAGCCTAAAACTGGCAATTACAAGCCAGGATTGCAGCAGGGAGTGGCAGGAACAGCACAGAGGGGCCCAGGAGAACATAATGAACAGAATGGTATGCTTTTTTCGTAAGAATTTTAGAGTACAGATTCTCTTTAAGACAATTTAAATAAACATGCTGAATAATCTAGAGACATTAAAGTGACGTAGATATACCACACGTTTTACCTTCATTTATGATCTTCTTAGCGGCCACGGAGGATGAGAGGTGGATGGGTTCCATGAAGATGCTCTCGGTGTACGCGCTGGAGATGGTGGAGAAGCTGCGGAGGAGGAAGGAGAGGGGAGAGGATGGAACTTGCACCAATTCACAAAAAAAATCCGATTCACGTCATTTTAATTTCTGCCGTTTACAAATTTGAGAACAGAATTCTGACAATATTTTTTAATCATTTGTTGTAGAAAATAAAACTATTTCTTAGTCACTATTTGGAATTTATTTTTAAACACTTTTTTCCCCCATTACTCATAATAAAAACCCCTGTGTCTCTGCGTTCTGTCCCTGTGTGTGTCCCTGCGTTCTGTCGCTGTGTGTGTGTGTGTGTGTGTCCCTGCGTTCTGTCCCTGTGTGTGTGTGTCTCTGCGTTCTGTCCGTGTGTGTGTGTCTCTGCATTCTGTCCGTGTGTGTGTGTGTGTCTCTGCGTTCTGTCCCTGTGTGTGTGTCTCTGCGTTCTGTCCGTGTGTGTGTGTCTCTGCATTCTGTCCGTGTGTGTGTGTGTGTCTCTGCGTTCTGTCCCTGTGTGTGTGTGTGTCTCTGCGTTCTGTCCTTGTGTGTGTGTGTGTGTGAGTGTCCCTGCGTTCTGTCCCTGTGTGTGTGTGTGTCTCTGCGTTCTGTCCCTGTATGTGTTTGTCTCTGCGTTCTGTCCCTGTGTGTGTGTGTGTGTGGGTGTCTCTGCGTTCTGTCCCTGTGTGTGTGTGTCTCTGCGTTCTGTCCCTGTATGTGTGTGTGTGTGTGTGTGTCTCTGCGTTCTGTCCCTGTGTGTGTCTCTGCGTTCTGTCCCTGTGTGTGTGTGTCCCTGCGTTCTGTCCGTGTGTGTGTGTGTGTGTGTCTCTGCGTTCTGTCCCTGTGTGTGTGTGTGTGTGTGTGTGTCTCTGCGTTCTCTCCCTGTGTGTGTGTGTGTCTCTGCGTTCTGTCCTTGTGTGTGTGTGTGGTTGTCTCTGCGTTCTGTCCCTGTGTGTGTGTGTGTCTCTGCGTTCTGTCCCTGTGTGTGTGTGTCCCTGCGTTCTGTCCGTGTGTGTATGTGTGTGTGTGTGTGTGTGTGTGTGTCTCTGTGTTCTGTCCCTGTGTGTGTATGTGTGTGTGTCCCCCTGCGTTCTGTCCCTGTGTGTGTGCGTGTGTGTGTCTCTGTGCTCTGTCCCTGTGTGTGTGTGTGTCTCTGCGTTCTGTCCCTGTGTGTGTATGTGTGTCCCTGCGTTCTGTCCCTGTGTGTGTGCGTGTGTGTGTCTCTGTGCTCTGTCCCTGTGTGTGTGTGTGTCTGCTTCCAGACTTCTCTCTGAGAACCTCATTGCATTGTTGGAAAACAGCTTTTTCCAACTGCCAAGTAAGCAACATCTTCCAGTGTGCATATACTACGGACAGCAGTGGGGACGGGTGAGGGGTACACACGTTGTAGGGATTTAGCCGCCATGGCCTAGAGCCTGTCTTTTAACGGGCTGGCCTTTTTACTAGTTGATTATAATCCACTATTAAGGGTCACTTAAAGGAACACTATCGATTAACATGTTTTTTTAACCTGGGATTGAGAGAGTTCCTGAAGTGCTGGTAAATAATGATGTATACATTAGACTTGCTTATCTCTTTTGTTTACTGTATCAAATTCCTTTCACTCTTAACTGATGGCAAGTCTGGCAAAATCTGAGAGCCCAGTGAACCATGAGGAGAGGGGGAATCCCTCACACTACATCTGTTAATCCTGTGTGTGAGAAAGCTCTCAGCAGCTTCCTGTGTCTCTGACTGAACTGGCTACAGAGAGCAGAGGAAATGTGACTTGTTATAAACATTTGTAATTGCATCTGAAACCTGACACCGCAGTGTTTCATACTTTTTTGCTTTCAGAGAAAAATACTCTGTATTCTGATATGCAAAAAAACAACACTGGCTGTGCATTGAAGCTGACACCCATTTTGCGAATTTTTCGTTCCAAAAGAGCTAAATCCTACACACAATGAATTAAAGCTTTTGCCACATTTTTTTGTACATTGTAATTTTAGAACACTTGGCTATTGATGGTGTTCCGTGAAAAGTCTGTGCGTGACAGTTCAAATAGACTTCTAGAAGTTGCTTTCAAACCTCTGTGACAGATTAATTTCTCAGTTTGCAAAGATTTTTATCTGATGTGTGTATTCAGCTTGAGAATAGACTGTGTACGTAATTATTATTATTATTTTTTTTTATTTATATAGCGTCAACATATTCCGCAGCGCTTTACAAAGCACAATAAGATGACAAGGGGAACATAGATACAACTAACAAATGTACAGCAGAGTTCCAAGCAGCACAAATATTGTTACAAAAACAGTAAACATTAGGAGGATGACCCTGCCCTTGAAGGCTTACACTCTAATACTCTAATGACCCTTTGCCTCTAATTACATTGTGACAGATAAGTAAATAAGGGCTATAGAATGTTATAAGCTTGTCTGAAAAGGTGTGTTTTAAGAGTGCGTTTGAAGATGACCAGGTTTGGAGCATGACGTACAGGATGTGGAACAGAGTTCCAGATAAGGGATGATGCTCGTGTAAAGTCCTGGATGCGAGCATGAGAGGAGGTGATCAGCTTAGAGGCCAACAGGGGCGTAGCAATAGGGGGTGCAGAGGTAGCGACCGCATCGGGGCCCTTGGGCCAGAGGGGCCCCGAAGGGTCTTTCCTCAACTATAGTATTACCTCTTTATTGGTCCTGTGCTCATAATAATCACTTCTATAGATACTTTGAATAGTGGCAATCATTAACAAACTGTTCCCCATCCCCTTCTTGCACCTCTGACACTGTGGTTGTCCTTGGCAAGTTTTGGTGTGCCGTATCAATTGTTATGTATAGAGTGCCTGGGGGGCCCCATTGTAAAACTTGCATCGGGGCCCACAGCTCCTTAGCTACGCCACTGGAGGCCAGGAGAATTTCTTGGGAGGAGCGAAGGACGGTATCTAGAGATTAGTGAGGAGATGTATGGAGGGGACAACATGTAAAGGGCTTTGTATGTTAGAGTCAGGAGTTTGAACTGGATCCTCTGGGTAATGGGTAACCAGTGGAGAGAACGGGACAGTGGGGCTGCGTCGGAAGAGCGTGTGGAAAGGTGAATGAGGCGGGTCGCTGAATTTAGAAGGGATTGGAGAGGTGCTAGCCTGTTTTTTTGGTACACCATAGAGCAGGGTGTTGCAGTAGTCTAGGCAGGAGATGATTAAGGCATGAACAAGCATTTTGGTGGCCTCTTGTGTGAGGAAGGGACGGATACCGAATATATTTTTGAGCTGGAGATAGCAGGTGGTGGTTAATGAGGCAATGTGAGGTTTAAAGGAGAGCTCTGAGTCGAGTATAACCCCCAAGCAACGGGCCTTAGTGGTTGAGGTTATTGGGGTGTTGTCTACAGTTATGGTTGCAATTGGTGGGGGTGTAGATAGCGATGGTGGATGTTCACATACTACATCGAAGTGGGTAAAATTGGCCTTAGATTTTGACCCCAGTCACCCATTGACTGACTTGTAGCAAGTTTCAAGCCTCTTTCATAAAGAGTGTAAGAATGGCAGTAGTTTAAATATTCCTCTTGAAAATAAATAGGTGATTTTTTTATTGGCTGTTGTAGGTTCCACCCACTTTCCTGAATCTTAATTTCATGCATACACCGGAGTTAGGCGGTCCTGGGGCTGCCGCCGCGTCCACGCCAATTGGCATGGAGCGATCTTTAAGTGGTTAAGATGTAATGGGGCCCTAGGCAAGGATTTGGGACCCCCTTGTGGTCTTTTTGGTAAGCTGACGTGAAGAGAGGTCAGAGAAGGCGGTAGGTGGGCTCCTTGACACCCATTAGGCCCCAAGCACCTGCCTAGGTTGCCCGGTGGATAATCCTGCTTTAAGTGCAGCTGTTTGGCTTCCGTGAGGTCCCTAATGGCAAGGTGCAATCCCTTGGCTTAGTAAATTAGGGCTAGCATGCCATTTGAAGTGGAAGCCAGACACATTCAGCCAGAACTAAAAAGATTACTTTTTGGGTGGACTAGCCCTTTAAGAGCCTCTTGTGCGGCTGACTGGTCCTCTTTACGTCCTTGCAGAATTGCTCACAATATATTAAGCCGGTGGAGCAGAGATAAGTGGAAAGTCCCATGAAAAGGACCTAATACTGCAGAATTATATATTAAACTGAGCGTGTTGTGGTCAGCAGTAAGCCCCCCACCTTTCCTTCTTTTTCCTGCATTAGCAGTTGCCATGGCAACGGCTCTTTTCTTAACACTTAAAAGTAGCAGCAGACCTTTTGATTATTACTTATAAACAAAACAAGAATAAACAGGATTGTCTCTTTCCCGGAGCGGCATCTGGCTGGACGGTTCGCCTTTTTACTGCGACAGATAATGCTTAACAATACATAATCCAGAATGATGGGGATCTGTGTATGGAGATAGAGAGATAGACACACAGGCCATAGATGGGCAGGTAGACTGCAGATAGATGCATTGGCTTACATGTATTTACTACATATACTAATACTATACTAATAACTAATGGTGAGGATAATACTTACTGTCATTTCCATATTCTACTTTACCTATGTGTCTACCTATCCTCTCCCCACCACCTCTTCTC
>NC_090647.1:547682783-547727528 GCF_040937935.1 Hyperolius riggenbachi
ATAATAAACACATGTAATAGCATGCATATAAACAAAGTGAAGTAAATTGGCTAACGTGAATCAAAAGAAGCTATCTTATTGATTAGATTAAGGGCCTTTTCACATTGAGCAAGTTACGTGGCGATGACCGTTGTGCAAACGTAGCTGAAAAGTCGCATCACGTGGTAGCATTGCAACCCTACAGTGAGGCATACAGTACAATGGAAGTAGCTTTCACTGGCACTGTAAATGCATTTGTCATTGCATCAAAACCCGCCATGCCACCCCGTAAACACGTCGCGATGTTGTCCGATATTGTTTCAGTCAGGGGCGTAACAATAGACCCTGCAAGGGATGCAGCTGCAGGGGGGCCCAGAAGCCACAGGGGGACCCGCAGGGGAAGAAGTTTCTTTTTCCTTTCCTGAGAGACTGACAACTAAGGGCAGGAGAGAAAAAGCTTTCTGCCCTCTGCACAATTGTTCTAATGACTGCATCTGCTCAGCCACTGATAAGGAATCCTTCAAAGTGTTGCAGACAAAGATTTGTAGACATTCCCTATTCAGTGTGCAGCAGGCTCTTGTGTACAGCGCCCAGTTCCCAACCTCTCTACCCCTTCCCAAGTGCTGAGCACTGTAGTGATGCTGGAGGAATCTGCAGAGCCAGTTCTGCTCCATCAGAAGTGGACAGAGTGAGTGTAATAAGCTGAGGCTGGGAGCCCACTCGTCTGTCGGTTTCCTGTATGAGTTTTGTGCACATCATGTGTGTCTGCATGTATGATAACATGCGCGTTTTATCACAGAAGCTAATTGTGAGAATCTGCTCAGCTGCCTGTGCAGACAGGCAGCGTTTTGACCACTGTTCACGTCTGCATTCTGCAGGTCTCTTTAAGAGAGACCTATTGTCAGTTCTGCAGCTTGCTGCTGAGGAATTTGCATACATTCGTTATGCAAATCCCCTACCTGCCTCCTGTGATGACTGGCAGTATAAAGGTTGGGATTACCCACAGTCCTTTGCTGGTCATTCCTTCAGGGTTTGTAGTATACACTCCTAGTGAGTGTCAGCCATGCTACTTCTCGTTGAAGATTAGTTTAGAGTTATTCGTGGGACTGCGCTAGGCAGATTCCCTAGTCTAGTTAGGATTGTATTATTTGTATTGCCTGTTCTGTCTGTCTGTGGGGTGCTAACCAGAGCAGCGATTGCTACTGGTAGGCCCTTCTGTTCTGTTATTATCTTCTCTGGATCGCACTAGTCTCTTTTCGCTAGCGCTGTGGATCCTTCTGTTCTGTCTCCTGGGATCGCGCTAGCCACTTTTCGCTAGCGCTGTGGATCCTTCTGTTCTGTCTCCTGGGATCGCGCAAGCCACTTTTCGCTAGCGCTGTGGATCCTTCTGTTCTGTCACCTGGGATCGCGCTAGCCACTTTTCGCTAGCGCTGTGGATCCTTCTGTTCTGTCTCCTGGGATCGCGCTAGCCACTTTTCGCTAGCGCTGTGGATCCTTCTGATCTGTCTTCCTGAATCGCACTAACCGCTAGCGGTAGCGGCTGTGGATCTTTCTGATCTGTGTTTCTGCTTGGATCACACTTGCTCTGACGGAAGAGCGGTGGATCCTTTCTGCCTAGTTCCTGTTTCACGTTTGTCTGTCTTGTCTGATTCGAAACGCTTGCTGTAGGCTCGGTGAGGTAACCGTTAAGCAAGCGCTCGCGTTCTCTGTTTCGTGTTTGTCTGTCTTTGGTTAGTTAGGCGTGCTTGTCTCTGTTGTGCGTAACACGCGGAGACCGCGCACGAACGAGTGCACTGTTGCGAATGAGTGCGGTGTTCGCGTTCAGCTAGCGTTTATTATTTTCTTTATCTTTCTCTTTGTATGATTTGCTGTGCCTTTGCTACCCTTGTGCTCTGTCCTGCTCAGTCTTGTGTCGCTATTGGCAATCGCCATTCTTGCGATTGCGTTTCCTTCTTCGTTTCCGCTGTTGTGTGTTTGCCGTCGCTGGGTGGCGACTAATTTGGTGGGCACACATTGGTTCTATCCCTTTGCTCTGTTCCCTGTGGGCTATCCAGCCCTGCCTGATTGTACCTTGTCCCGGATCTGTACAATTCCCATTTGGCATCTGTGGCTGTGCAGCGGCTGTGTTCGCCTGCACTCCACAGCGCCATCTGCCGGTGGGAATTGCCCTCTGCGGGTGCATAGCACCTAGCCTGGGTGTCCGCAATATACGCTTGTGGAGGAAATCCGCCGTGTCAGCGCACGTCTGGTGCGCTGACCACGGAGACGATTCCGCAATCGTTACAGAATGACCAGCCAAACCAAAATTCCCAGGGCAGAGGGAACCTTTGATTTGCTTCAGACGTCATTGCCTGAGACAAAAGCGTATGTGGATCCTATTATAGGTAGGATCGCACACTATATAAAAGCAGTTAAAAAATCGGTGCTCGTCCCTGATCCCCACCCATATGGGGATTATCTAGATACTGGGTTGTTTGAACCGCCATTTGCCTCATGGGAGATTGGGGCCTTGTTGGAAGAGTTTGATTTCGATTGGAAAGCCTTTTGCGATTTTTATATCGCAAAGAGCGCGGATGACCTGAATGATTGTCTCGACTCTATGTACCTTTTGATCGATTCTGATGAATGTGATGAGTGTGATGTGGATCTGGTGATTTATGTGTGGCAGACTATTTTGGACGAATTGTACACACACCAACCAATTATTTCTAATAAAGAGACACCATTGTCACATGATTATTCCTGTCTTTCTGGGGTAAAGCAAGTGAGTTTGGACACTGTGCGACCTGAAATGAATGGGTGTGCCTCGTTTGTGGACACCTGTGTGAATTCTGATGAAGTTTCTTCTGTTTGTTTGGAGGTTGAATCTGTGCGATCTGATGCCTGTTTCTCAGATGTTCCTGCCGATTGTGATCGAAGTGAGTCTGTCTTGAGAGCATGTATAGGTTCTGCTTCTGCCTTAAGAGAAGGAAAGGGGTGTGAATTTGACTTTGTGAGTCCGCTGATTTGTATGTGGAAAATGATTCTGAATGAACAACGTGTGCTTCATTCAGTTGATGTTTGTAAAGGCACATTGTCAGCTGGCGTTTCTGAGATCCAGCAATTCAGCCTGGAGATCTCTGAATCCCTGTCTTCGAAATGTCCACTTTCGCAATCAACTGCGATCTTGGATTCGCAAATTTCGCGTTCTGACTCCTCGGATTCGACATTGTTAGCCGAGTCCAAGAGTGAGACAGCGCCTTGGGTTTGCGAACCTGATACTGAAGCACCTTTGCTCTGTCCAGAGAAGATGTCTCTGAGCCTGCCCTGTATCATGAATAAAGACATTATGTCCACTCGCATTGACATTTGCGAGTCTGATTCTGAAGAAAGTATTGACTCTCCACCCTGTACTCTGGATGAGTCAATATTGCCTTGTACAATATCTCCTGCAGTGTCCCTAGAGGCTCGTCTAGGTATTGCTGCTATTTTCACCTGTTTTTCTGCAGTTTTGGAATTGCAAGCTAGTTTGACTGCTACGCAGAATTCTGGGTGCAGTGAGAATAAAGTTAGGGAGTCAGTGGGTGGTCCAGTGAATATGCCTGTACATTCCCCTCATGATTATGAAATTCTATCTCAGTTTATGGTGGAACCTTCCTTGGGACATCTGCCCTGTCCACAAGATAAAGTTCCAGTTTTGCCCTGTAACATGGATAGTTCAGAATCCTTCAAAAAAAACTTGAAAAATGATGTTCCTGAGGTCTTGTTCGATGTTCTGGAGGTCTCCGAGTTCCTCCCAAAGGGTGCAGAACTTGTAGGAGATGTCTCCTGCCCCCCAAGTCCTTCTGAGGTGTTACCCTCTTCCGTAGGCATTGCTGCCTTGCTGGCTACCTTTTCAGCTCTGATGGAGCTTCACTCATATGTAGTCAATGATGATATTATTGTCACAGAAATTTCTGAATTTGTATCTGAGTCTTCTTTTGAAAGTCCAGTGCCTGTGACCTCCACTCATGATGATTCTCTGCCCGGTACTGGTTTTGGTCTTGTCGTGCCGGACTCTGAGGTTGGCAGTTCCCCAACATGTCCTGAGGTTTCTCCTGTGCTGGTGTACCCCAGTGTGCTCTGTGACCCAGAAAGCCCAAGTGTGCCTCGGTTACCAGCGTACTCAGATGCTTCCTCAGTGGAGACATGCTCTGATATGGCCTGCCTGCTTGCATGCCCAGAAGTGATCCCTGAAAGTCTTGATCTTGATGGGTGTCCTCGTAATTCTGAATCCGGAATTGTCATTGGTTCCATGGGGGTTCTTGGTAATTCTCCATGTGAGCCTGGTGATTGTTCTGCCCTCTTGGGATCTCTGTGGAGCTTCAAAAGGTTCTGGGAGATTCCGGGAGAAATTTTGCTTGGTACCCTGAATAAGATCAACGGTGGCTTTTGTGTTGTAAGGGACACTTCAAACAGGTATTGTGGCAGGTTTGGTATTTTCGGACGCTCCTTGGAAGGTGGTGGGTATTGTCTGGAGGGTGTCGATGGCTTCTTCTCTGGCGTTCACAGTCCTGATGGGTGTTATACTGAGACTGGTAGTACTGATGGGCATGTTTCGGTGGCTTCTGTTCCCGATGAGGTCGGTTTCGGGTGGACTGACTCTGGAATTGGACCTTGTCGGGCTGCCCCGATCTTCATGAGTCTTCTGGTTTGAGTGGTTTGGAGATATCAGTTTTGAGGGTCGTCTGGAATTCGACCCTAGAAGGGGGGGTACTGTGAGAATCTGCTCAGCTGCCTGTGCAGACAGGCAGCGTTTTGACCACTGTTCACGTCTGCATTCTGCAGGTCTCTTTAAGAGAGACCTATTGTCAGTTCTGCAGCTTGCTGCTGAGGAATTTGCATACATTCGTTATGCAAATCCCCTACCTGCCTCCTGTGATGACTGGCAGTATAAAGGTTGGGATTACCCACAGTCCTTTGCTGGTCATTCCTTCAGGGTTTGTAGTATACACTCCTAGTGAGTGTCAGCCATGCTACTTCTCGTTGAAGATTAGTTTAGAGTTATTCGTGGGACTGCGCTAGGCAGATTCCCTAGTCTAGTTAGGATTGTATTATTTGTATTGCCTGTTCTGTCTGTCTGTGGGGTGCTAACCAGAGCAGCGATTGCTACTGGTAGGCCCTTCTGTTCTGTTATTATCTTCTCTGGATCGCACTAGTCTCTTTTCGCTAGCGCTGTGGATCCTTCTGTTCTGTCTCCTGGGATCGCGCTAGCCACTTTTCGCTAGCGCTGTGGATCCTTCTGTTCTGTCTCCTGGGATCGCGCTAGCCACTTTTCGCTAGCGCTGTGGATCCTTCTGTTCTGTCTCCTGGGATCGCGCTAGCCACTTTTCGCTAGCGCTGTGGATCCTTCTGTTCTGTCTCCTGGGATCGCGCTAGCCACTTTTCGCTAGCGCTGTGGATCCTTCTGATCTGTCTTCCTAAATCGCACTAACCGCTAGCGGTAGCGGCTGTGGATCTTTCTGATCTGTGTTTCTGCTTGGATCACACTTGTTCCTGTTTCACGTTTGTCTGTCTTGTCTGATTCGAAACGCTTGCTGTAGGCTCGGTGAGGTAACCGTTAAGCAAGCGCTCGTGTTCTCTGTTTCGTGTTTGTCTGTCTTTGGTTAGTTAGGCGTGCTTGTCTCTGTTGTGCGTAACACGCGGAGACCGCGCACGAACGCGTGCACTGTTGCGAATGAGTGCGGTGTTCGCGTTCAGCTAGCGTTTATTATTTTCTTTATCTTTCTCTTTGTATGATTTGCTGTGCCTTTGCTACCCTTGTGCTCTGTCCTGCTCAGGCTTGTGTCGCTATTGGCAATCGCCATTCTTGCGATTGCGTTTCCTTCTTCGTTTCCGCCGTTGTGTGTTTGCCGTCGCTGGGTGGCGACTAATTTGGTGGGCACACATTGGTTCTATCCCTTTGCTCTGTTCCCTGTGGGCTATCCAGCCCTGCCTGATTGTACCTTGTCCCGGATCTGTACAATTCCCATTTGGCATCTGTGGCTGTGCAGCGGCTGTGTTCGCCTGCACTCCACAGCGCCATCTGCCGGTGGGAATTGCCCTCTGCGGGTGCATAGCACCTAGCCTGGGTGTCCGCAATATACGCTTGTGGAGGAAATCCGCCGTGTCAGCGCACGTCTGGTGCGCTGACCACGGAGACGATTCCGCAATCGTTACACTAATGCAATTGGAAAAAAAATGCGTGCAGTGCTTTACTGCTGTCCATTTTTATCTGCATGGGGAGAACAGAACACATTCAAGTGTACACTAGCCAATTGAATAACATTGGTTTACCTGTGCAGAAAGCGAGGGACGGGAGGGGGCCCCATCCAAAGTTTTGCAGGGCGGCCCTGTGATTTCTAGTTACGCCCCTGGTTTCAGTATTGATATCTAGTTTGCTGGTGGCTTAAAAGGCATTTTAATTATAATGTAAAAGTATCACCTAGGTCCTAGGAGAAAACTTAGGAGAAAAGGTGAATTGGATGAGGCACAGGGAGTTTCACATCTTCAGCACTTCCAGCGAGTCCTCCATTTTAATTAACCTTCCTGGCGGTAAAGCCGCGCAGGCCCTACTGGGCCGATTTGCTTAATTTTTTTTTTTTGCTGAACGCAGCTAGCACTTTGCTAGCTGCATCAGCACACCGATCGCCGCCGGCCCGCGGTCGATCGCCGCTATCCGCTCCGCCGCCCCCCCCCCCCCCTCAGACCCCGTGCGCTGCCTGGCCAATCAGTGCCAGGCAGCGCTGAGGGGTGGATCGGGACTCCCAAAGACGTCACTGACGTCGGCGACGTCATCCCGCCCCGTCGCCATGGCGACGGGGGAAGCCCTCCAGGATATCCCGTTCTTTGAACGGGATTTCCTGATCGGAGATCGCCGAAGGCGATCGAAGCGGGCGGGGGGATGCAGCCTTCGGCTCGCTACATGATTTAAAACAAAAAAAAACTGCTGCGCTGCCTCCTGGCAGAAAACATTAGACCGCCAGGAGGGTTAAAGAGGCCCTGTAGTGTTATATAGTAGAATGCAGTAAACCATTCAGGATACCCACTTTTTACGTTACATATCCTGGTTTCAGCATCAGAAACACTTCCCTATGTATATATATTGCTGTATATTGGTATGTAGCCCCACCCTCCCAGTGATGTCACAGCCTAAGCTGTTTATTAAGCGGAATTCTTCTCTTAGAGCATTCTGGGAGATCAGGTATATTTTGTTCCGGCTTTAGAACTCTCAGTAAACGGACATTCTGCAGAGATGTTCCTGATGGATAAATTACATAATGTAAGTCAGGGTGAGGAAAGCTTTTACAATGGGCAATCACTGGGAAAATGAATGTTTAAGGGCTCTTTTACACTACATGTGATACTGATTTCCACATTTGTTGCAATTTTACATGCCCTGCGTGCAATGCACCAGCAACACCATGTGCTGCAAATTGGGAAAAGAAGTGCAGACACAGCGGCAGACATCAGACAGTTAACCACTACCTGCCTGCTGGAGCCTCTTAATGGCTCCAGGACGGTTTAATGCGTCGCTCACCCCCGCCACCGATGTGCACGTGCACACCTCCCATGCTCGTAGCGTCGGGTCACGGAGATCTGCAATCCCCCCCAATCCCCTAACCAATCGCGATTCCTGGAGTGTATGGACATCAGGTAGTGTAAGGGTTACACCCACTTCACACTGACAGACGAAACACAGCGTTTAACAACCGCAAAGACCTTTAGTGGTTACATCAGGTGAGCATTTCTTTGTTTTTACTAGTTGACACCTCCAGGACATAAATGTTAGTCCTCTCGGGGGCAATCTTTTGTGTAGTGGTGTGTAGTGGCCACCGTGCATGTGCGCACATTCGTAGGAGTGCAGGTGATCGCGGTTTTCTAGCCTCTATGGTCACGCTGAGGTAGTTCAATGACAGTTAAGTGACCAAAAAAACACTGATTCTGCACTGAGGCCTTATACAGGGGGCAGTAGTGGATACTAGATGCCAGTAGTGGTGTGAAGGATTGTTAGGTTATGGTCTGCGGACTACAGCACCTATCTCCAACAGCTAACTTGTGCACTGGCCACAGAAGAGCAATACAATAGCAAGAAAAACAATGTATCAGCCCTAAGAAGGGCTTAGCTGGTCACGACAATGTGGAAGCAGCAAGAATCTGCACTGAGGACACAGAACACAGGCCTACCTAAGGCTCTCCCTGTCACAACACACTGTCCCTCATCTGCCTACCACAGAAGCCAAACACAGACTGCAAAATGGCTTCTGTGCTGGCTTTCTAATAGGTGGGGGGCAGTCCAGGTGGGATTGGCTGCCATGTGTCTGCTGACTGTGAGGTAAGTGGTTTAAGTTTAGCTCAATGATGATGTATAGGGGGCGGGTCGAACACGCCATGTATTCACCTGAGGGGGTGAGCGCGAACATCCCTTGTTCACCGCAAAAAATTTGCAGGGCGAATAGCTCAGCCCATCTATAACGACCGATAATCGTACGTCAACAGTCGGCTACAACAATTAAATACCATGTAGTAGCTGACTGGCTTCTATCAGCATCAGGTGCCCAAATCACCACTTGGGCGTCCGATTTCCGATAATTAACGTAGGCATCTATTAGACGCGTGCCGATCGAGGCGACTACTTGCGCTAATCTGGGTTGTCCATCAGAGGTCCTCAGGGGCTGTATCCTGGCCAGTAATTTGGTATGCAGTTCCCGGCCAATAACATTTTAATGTCCAACATTCTCATTCACATTTAAAATTGAAGTCAGTGGCTGCCAAATTTAGCGGTTAATAGCAAAGCGCCCATACATGCTAGAATCACCAAATGTTAAAGAGAACAGTGTCAATCCCTGGTGTAACTGTCAACTCTATGGCCAGGGATCACTGTACAGCTGCACTATTGATGCATAAGGATACCTGGCAAATGTAGCTATGATTTGGCCATTAAAAGGTTACATAAAAAAAAAATTGACACGGGGTCCCCCCTCCTGAGGCTCTTTAGCCCCTTGTCACCCATGCAGGCTGGGATACAGAGGAGTAGCTATGGGGGGGGGGGGGGGGGGGTCCAAGGGGTACATCTGTCCCTGGGCGCAGCATCTGGGGGGCGCAGTTACAGGTTTTACTTTCCCTGAAGCGTTCCCGTCGAAGAATCTATGAAGGACGATGGAAGGATCCAGGCTTCTCCCTGCTTCCTCCTGCTCTCTGCCCCTGAGTTTTGTTTTATTTTATCTCCCTGCTGTAATCAGCGCTTGTCATGTTTGCATCAGCAAAGTAGATCATGTGTATTTCTGCGTATCTCCCAACTTTCTAATGCCCGGTACACACAATGCAATTTCCTGCCAGGTAAATGGATCAAATTTATAATTTCCTGCCGGTCCGATCTGCTACTGATAGAGAACAGGATCAATTTTTGTGCAGTGCTGATCTAAAAATCAATCCTGTTCTTAATTTCTTAAGGACCGCCTCACGCCAACTGGCGTGAGCGTGGCGGCAGCCCCGGGACAGCCTAACGCCAACTGGCATTAGGCAGTCCTGGGGACTCCGCCACGCTCACGCCAGCGTGTTTTGCAGGAGATCATCTCTGCTTGAATGACGGAGCTGAGCTCCGTCAGTCTCCTAGTAGAGTTGGGCCGAACCTCCGATTTTAGGTTCGTGAACCGGGTTCGCGAACTTCCGCGGAAGGTTCGGTTCGCGTTAAAGTTCGCGAACCGCAATAGACTTCAATGGGGATGCGAACTTTGAAAAAAAAAAAAATTATGCTGGCCACAAAAGTGATGGAAAAGATGTTTCAAGGGGTCTAACACCTGGAGGGGGGCATGGCGGAGTGGGATACACGCCAAAAGTCCCCGGGAAAAATCTGGATTTGACGCAAAGCAGCGTTTTAAGGGCAGAAATCACATTGAATGCTGAATGACAGGCCTAAAGTGCTTTAAAACATCTTGCATGTGTATACATCAATCAGGTAGTGTAATTAAGGTACTGCTTCACACTGACACACCAAACTCACCGTGTAACGCACCGCAAACAGCTGTTTGTGTAGTGACGGCAGTGGCGGGTTCACTGAACAGAACAGGTATGCAGTGGCGGGTTCACTGAGCAGTACAGGTATGCAGTGGCAGGTTCACTGAACAGGTATGCAGTGGTGGGTTCACAGAACAGGTATGCAGTGGTGGGTTCACAGAACAGGTATGCAGTGGCAGGTTCACTGAACAGGTATGCAGTGGTGGGTTCACAGAACAGGTATGCAGTGGTGGGTTCACAGAACAGGTATGCAGTGGCAGGTTCACTGAACAGGTATGCAGTGGTGGGTTCACAGAACAGGTATGCAGTGGCAGGTTCACTGAACAGGTATGCAGTGGTGGGTTCACAGAACAGGTATGCAGTGGTGGGTTCACAGAACAGGTATGCAGTGGCGGGTTCACTGAACAGGTATGCAGTGGTGGGTTCACAGAACAGGTATGCAGTGGTGGGTTCACAGAACAGGTATGCAGTGGCAGGTTCACTGAACAGGTATGCAGTGGTGGGTTCACAGAACAGGTATGCAGTGGCAGGTTCACTGAACAGGTATGCAGTGGTGGGTTCACAGTACAGGTATGCAGTGGTGGGTTCACAGAACAGGTATGCAGTGGCAGGTTCACAGAACAGAACAGGTATGCAGCCAGGAACAAGCTAAGCCTAACTAATCTTTCCCTATGAGAGACAGTCTGCAGCAGCTCGCCCTACTCTCACTAATGCAGGCACACGAGTGACCGTAATGGCCGCCGCTGCCTGCCTTATATAAGGGGGGTGGGGCTCCAGGGGCTAGTGTAGCCTAATTGGCTACACTGGGCCTGCTGACTGTGATGTAGAGGGTCAAAGTTGACCCTCCATGGTGCATTATGGGGCGAACCGAACTTCCGCAAAGGTTCGCCTGCGGGACGCGAACGCGAACCACGGAAGTTCGCATGGAACCGTTCGCAGGCGAACCGTTCGGCCCAACTCTATCTCCTAGCCTAGTCTCCCTGCTAGGAGACTGTTAGATGGTGAAAACGCCGTCTATTAACACTGTATAGTGCTGCGATCTACAGCAGCGCTGTACTGGGGACAGCCGTGTCACTTGGCTGTCCCCTCCAGAGGCACAAAGGCGATCCGCTGTCATAGCCTGATGCCTATGACAACTGATCGCTGTCATTGGCTTCCGGGGGGGGGGCAGGATTATTATAAAATAATAAAAAACTTATTGTTAAAAAAAAAAAAAAAAAAAAACAGGAATCAGATCCCACCAACAGAAAGCTCTGTTGGTGGGCAGAAAAGCGAGGGGAAATCACTTGTGTGCTGAGTTGTACGGCCCTGCAGCGAGGCCTTAAAGGTGCAGTGGCCTATTTAGTAAAAAATGGCCTGGTCACTAGGGGGGTTTAAGCCCGTGGTCCCTAAGTAGTTAATCAGGTGCAGATCGGACATGCAGGAAGTTATTCTAAAACTCAAACATCTCTGGGAAAGCATGATGGGTCACACCTTGTCATCAGGGGGCGCAAAAACTGACTCTGTCCCCGGGTGCTGAAATCCCTCGCTACACCTCTGCTGGGATAGCCAGAATGTGGATCCCGGACTGCGTGTGGCTCTGCATCCTGAGCTATACCAGCCCATATGGTTCATGGTATGGGGGAAGGGCTCTGGAGGAGAAGGGCGGCCAAGCCTTCCCCTCTCCTCCAGAGCCCTTGTCCAATCCATGGACAAGGAGCTCTTCCCTAATCCCTACCTCTGGTGCAAGGGGGAGGTGGGGGCGGGCGACACCCTGGAGGGCGTTCATGGTGGCATCTGGGAGTCCCCTTTAAACAGACATTTTGTGCAAAATGTTTTGCGAAATTTCATGGTTAAGTTTGCGAATGTGTTTGCGAACACAAACTCATGATCCATTCCTTGCCTCATTCGCTTGTTTAGTCAGGGCTTGTTCACACTGTGAGCATTTGCGGATTTGTTTAACCATTTCAGCCGCCCGGACATGATGCTCACGTCCGGGCAGCTGCTCTGCTGCGGTGCTGCGCTTCGGCGCGCTCCCGCCCCCGTGCTGTCCCCCGGTAGCCATTGGATCACCGATTCGTGTCCCCAGCAGAAAAACCGAAGCGCTCTTACTAGAGGCTTCAGTCTTTCTGCCAATAAAATTGTCCACGTCCCCCTTGTGCTTCCGCTTAGTGAGAAACACAAGGGGAAAAAAAACTCAAGGTGTAAAACTACATCTACATAATTTTTACATTACAATTTACACATATAATAACATTAAAAATTAACTGTTTATTACCCACACCAAAATATTCCCCAAATAAAATTTTTAATGGAAAAAAAACAAAAAAAAAACATAAATAGTTACCTAAGGGTCTGAACTTTTAAATATGCATTTAAAGGGGGTACACTACGAATATTTTTTCAATTATAAGCTTGTAAATAGTGATGGACGCAAAACAGAAAAAATGCACCTTTATTTCCAAATAAAATATTGGCACCATTCATTGTGATAGGGACAAAATTTAAATGGTGTCATAACCAAGACAAACGGGCAAATAAAATACATAGGTTTTAATTATGGTAGCGTGGATTATTTTAAAGCTATAATGGCCGAAAACGGAGAAATAATACATTTTTTCCATTTTTTTTCTTATTAATCCTGTTAAAATGCATGTATAAAAAAATAATTCTTAGCAAAATGTACCACCCAAAGAAAGCCTAATTAGTGGCGGAAAGAACAAGATATAGATCAATAAATTGTGATAATTAGTGATAAAGTTATTGGCGAATGAATGGGAGGTGAAAATTGCTCTGATGCATGAGGTGAAAAATCCCTGCGGGCTGAAATGGTTAAAGTGCTGGCGATTCTGCACACTGCAAATCTGTTTTCCGATTCTGATTCCATTTCCGATTTTGATTTGCAATTTCCGATTTTCCCTGAATGCAATCAACAGAAACTGATAAAAAAACGCAGCATGCAGTACGATTAAAAATCGGAACCGGACGTAAAAACCGATTAAAAATCGGAATCGCATGCAGTGTGCAGGGAGCCTAAAAGTGCTTGTGCAATGATTTCCTATGGGAGTGTTCATATATGAGCGGTCAGTTTTCTATTGAATCGCAAACGTGTTACCTGTACCATTTTCTGAGCATTTATGCTTCAATAGAAAGTATAGGGAAATCGCAAAGCGATTGAAAAAGCATTTTAAATGGCGATTTTCTGATCGCTTTTATGAATAAATACATTGTATTTATTCATTTCTGGGTACAAGAGTTCACTTCCTGACTGACACCAGGAAGTAGAAAAATCCCTCGCTCCACAAAAGCGATTGGAAAAGCACTTATAAAAGCGCTTTTCTAAGCGCAAATCGCAGTGTAAAGCTCTTCAAAAATCACAGTATAGATTACTCAGCGCTTGCGATAGCGCTGGCGATTTGTAATGTGAACAAGGCCTCAGTGTCTGCCCATTGTAAAATCTTTCCTCTCCCTGATTTACATTCTGAACGTTATCATCACTGGTGGCGACATCTTTAGTTCTGCCAGGTGATCTGTACGGAATGTTCGTTACTGAGAGTTCTATGCACAGAGGGAGATACTGCTTGCTTGGCAATTGGAACAAGTCATTATTTCCCTCAATGCAATCAGGTTCACAAACTGTCAGGACCATTTTCATGACATCACACTGAGGGAGGGGTTTCACCACAATATCAGCATTACAGACCCCCCAGACGATCCAGTCGAAAAAAGGTAAATATTTTGCATGGTAAAGGGGGTATCAGCTACTGACTGGGATGAATTCAATCCTCGCTTAAAGTGGGCCCAAATTCAAAATACAAGATTTCAGAAATAAAATCTATTTTCTAAAATATAATAATAAATAGCAGGCTTTTTTCAGCTGCATGATGATTTTACATTTATTGGAGGAACCCCTCCCTTCCTTTCATATTGCCGAGACAGAATCCAGCAGACTGGTGGAGGAGATAAAAAACAAAAACAAAACACAGGCTGCTACTGATGATGTCACAGGGGAGGTGATCTCAGCTTGTGTGAGATTTCACATAGATGCCCCTGTGAGGGAGGGCAGCTGAAGACAAACACACCCATGATCAAAAACCTCCTACTGAGCTCAGAAGTAATGCCTGCCACCTGTAAAACCCTAGTTATGAAAAGAGAAGGGTGAAAATGCTCATAGGCTTGAAGGAGTGTTTATTTATCTTTGTATGAGTGGTGCAACTAAATATTTTGAATTAAAAAAAATGTTTGGTTTGGGTCCGCTTTAAAGGACTTACGCATAGCCGTAAGTGCGGCTGCGAAGCTCTAAGGCCAACCCCCCGATCCACGTAACAGGCTGTTTCCTGTAGCGTGGATCGGGGGGTGGGCCTTAGAGCTGCACAGCCGCACTCGCGGCTATGCGTACTGCGCAGCCGCGGCCAGCTCCGGCCGCCATCTTTGTACAGGCTGGAGAGCCCGACCCCGGCCGCGAGGTTGGGGACCGTTCGGGGGGGCTATTGAGCGGCGGGGACCCGGCGGAACGGCACGGAGGGCGCGGACGGCGTCCTCCGTGCCTTACAAGCTGACGCAGGTAGCTAACTTTTTTTATTTTTTTCTCAATTCTTGGCCTCGTAAGTCCTTTAATGTTCCTCTTTATTTGGAACTGTACTATAAATGTGTGAGAATCTTGACCTTGGAAGGCCTCGCTCTATGTAAATTCAGACATACATCAGATGTCAGCAATCTGCAGTCTGCACGTACTTGTCACCAGTCAGCGGCGGCTTTCAGATTAGATTGACTTCATACGTATATTTCCTGTGGTAGTATAATGGGCACAGTGAACAATGCTTTCCCTTCAGTCAATCCTGAGGACATTATTGGCTGCATGGCCGCCACAAAGCACAATACGCAAGGTGAGGAGACCTCCAGCAGGCTTTTTTAATTTACAATAGAGCGCGTATTCTTTCTTATAATAGAGTGTGAAATGAGGACAGCTCACCGTATGGCCTTATTCTTCCATCCAGATGTGTTTTACCTCTGGTGACAGCTACGCGTTTCATCATACGAGGCGTTCACAATGAGTCATGTGAGATAACTTAAGCTGAGTACACACGTACGATAACGATCGTTCAAAAACGAACGATAACGACAATCGGAACGATAATCGTGCGTTCAAAAAGTGTGAACGATCGTTTTTGTGAACGATAACGATCGTTATCGTTCAATCGGACCGATCCAACCCGGCGGATTTTTTCGAAAGATAATCGTTCAATCGTTGCAGTGTGTACAAAGATCGTCCGATAACGCATGTTCTTATTGCCTGTCATAACGTCACTTCCGTTTGCGCACGCATTTTTTTATCGTTCGTCGTTCAGTACTTTATACTTATATCGTTCACGTGTGTACACAATCGTTCATTACGAACGATCTTTTCAGTCTAATTTGAATATCGTGTAAACGTCACGAATCGTTCGTAACGAACGATCTTTATCGGACGTGTATACGAACCTTAAGGCTGCAAATCATCCATTATTAGCAGTGACGTGTCTTATTGCTATTATCTGCTTGTCAACCCCCCCCCCCCCCCCCAAATCTCCTCTTCCTGCAGGACCCAAATCAGAAGAAGAACCTTGGTTGCAGGGAGTGCAGAACAAAGACGTACCAAGAGTAAATAGCGCCCAGGGATGGATTTTCCATTAGGCACTGTAGGCACGTGCCTACAGGCGCCTTATATGGGAGAGGCGGCCCGCCTCCTCAGATCACTAACTTCAGGAGCTTAGAGTCTAATCCCTGCCTCACATCACTAACCTCAGGCACTTACACCGTAATCCTTGCCTCATGTCACTAAAGGGGGCCATACACTAAGGGCCTGTTCAGACTATGTGCGTTCCTAGCCGTTTTTCCAGAACGCGTACAGGCAGACTTTCCGCATAGACACGGCTATTAATGTTTTCTAATGGCCTCATTCACATGTATGCGTATGAGACGCATACGTTTCTCATCCGCATTGCTGCACGCAGTTCTGTGCGTCACGCACAGAAACGGACACAATGAAAGTCTATGGAAGCGTATCAAAAACGTGTACTATTGCGTTTCAGCGTACGTTTCCCTCTGCGGTTCCCACAATTCTTTTTTTTCCTGGGTCACGTGTGTGTGCAAAAACGCAAATAGAAAACGCATTTGAACGCAAGAAAAACGCATGCGTTTTTCAACTTGCGTTTTTTGAATTTATACGCGTTCTACAAACGCTGACAGTCTGAACAGGCCCTTATAGATTTGCAGCAGATTCGACCATCAGATAGTTTTCTGTCAGATGCCCGTCAGGTTGAATCTGACAGGAATCTGATGTGTGCCACACACTAGGAACAGATTTCCAATAGATTTCAGAATGAAAACTATTGTAAATCTATTGGAAATTGATCTTAATGCATTATTGGACCATTAGATCCAATGCAACTGTATGGGCTATCGATCTGCTGCTAGATTTTCCATCCTGTCAGATAGATGAGATCGACTGAAATCGATCGAAATCGGCCGACTGATAGATTTGATAGAATCAATTTCCGATCAATCGATTGATTCTATAGAATCGATTGATCGATGGCTGAAATCGACCAGTGTATGGGCCCCTTAAGTATGATATGAGACAGTGATTAGAGTAAGATTCTAAGGACAGTTAGTAACATAAGGCAGGGATAAAAGTTCAGAATGTTTTTTACTTGGGGGTGTGGCTTGTGTTAAGAGGCGGAGCTCTGGGTGCCAGAACGCCTATGCCTACAGGCCTATGAGTTGTAAATTCGGCCCTGGCAGCGCCTATGGCTAACACTGAAATCCACCCAAAAGAAAGGGGGCAGGAGTGAGCGGCACCATCCAACAAATTTAAGGCGTAATCTCAGTTGAAATGGTTGTGCCCAAGTTGAAGTGAAGTGCGGCATTATGGCCTGTAAGAATGAGTCATGGCAATAGGTCAGCCTGTACATATACCCCAAATAACAATTAGGAAGCTTGTTCCCCCAAAAAAACATAAGCAGGCAGCAGAATGTCCCCCAGATGAAAATTAGAATCTATATTTGTGAACACCAGGAATATTATGGAGCAGCGCCCCCTGTATGAGGCGCCCATGGCACATGCTATACCTGCACCCCTATAGATACGCCAGTGGTGCAGAACGCCTATGTGTGCAGTGCAGAGGCCACATGAGCTGTGGCATGAGAATGACACCTTCTCTAGCAAAAAAACACCAACCTTATTCTGTACTTCCTATGGCAATGAAGACAAGCCAACACCTGCTGCAGTCTCCCATTGAGGCCACTTTTACACTTGCAGGCGAATCCTGTGGTGCGTTGCCTTTTGCTGCCACAAGGGGCCACAAACACAATGAAATTCTAGGGAGAATTTCACACCTATCCGATCCGATGCAAGAATTGCAGCTCATTACTTAAAGGGGAACTGAAGAGAGAGGTATATGGAGGCTGTCATGTTTATTTCCTTTTAGACAATACCAGTTGCCTGGCAGCCCTGCTGATCCTCTGCCTCTAATACTATTAGCCATAGCCCCTGAACAAGCATGCAGCAGATCAGGTGTTTCAGTGGTTCAGACTTATAAGTCTGATCTGACAAGACTAGCTGCATGCTTGTTTCTGGTTTTAATCAGATACTACTGCAGAGAAATAGACCAGCAGGGCTGCCAGGCAACTGGTATTGATTAAAAGGAAATAAACATGACAGCCTCCATATACCTCTCTCTTCAGTTCCCCTTTAAGCGCCACTCAACTCACCAAGCTTGGGGTAATAGAAGTCTATGGGCAACGCAGGATAACAGCGTCGCCCGCCTCAAGTTACCCTGCATGTTACGCAGGGCAACATGCGTCGTCTCTCTAACCAGATTTGATCTGACATAGATCTGTCTCTTGCTAGAATCTGCCCATCATCATTGTTATGCTAAGTACACACGATACAATTTTCTGGCATATTCACAAGCCAGATCGATTTTTTCCAACATGTCCAATCTTAATTACAGTCAATTCTCCAATTGTTGTTCTGATCGATTTCCATAGAAGTGAACATAAAATCGATAAAAAAAACGATCGAAAATCAGATCGGACGTGTTCCACATGTTTCACAGGGAAAAAAATCGATCTGGCAGGTATATCTGCCAGAATATAGTATCATGTGTACCTAGCATGATGCTGGGAATACACCATGAGATTTTTTGGCAGATATATGGTTCGACAGATGATTTCCAACATATACGAACTGATTTTCGTTACTTTTTCTAATCGATTACTCATAGAAGTAAATGGAAATCGATCAGAAAAACGATCGGACAGTAAATCTGCTAAAAAATCTCATTGTGTATTCCCAGCATGAGATGTATGGGCACCTATTATTATTATTATTTATTGTATTTATAAAGCGCCAACATATTACGCAGCGCTGGACAATAGTTTAGGTAACCTAGAGATAGCTAGACAGACAGATAGGTAGATAGTCAGACAGGTAGAAAGATAGCTAGACATGCAGATAGATAGGTAGACAGTCAGACAGGTAGATAGACAGATAGGCAGATATGGTAGACAGACAGGTAGATAGACAGATAGGCAGATATGGTAGACAGACAGGTAGATAGACAGATAGGCAGATATGGTAGACAGACAGATAGACAGGCAAGCAGATATGGTAGACAGACAGGTAGATAGGTAGACAGTCAGAGAGATAAGATAGATAGACAGATAGATAGACAGATAGATAGACAGATAGACAGACAGATAGATAGACAGATAGACAGACAGCAGACAGACAGACAGACAGACAGACAGACAGACAGACAGACAGATAGATAGATAGATAGATAGATAGATAGTGTACATGAATGCTTACAGTAGAGTACACACATAGTTAAGTGCGGATAAAACATTCAAAGTCTGTCTATGCAAAACGATGCTGTTTTTTATATATGCAAACAAATCTGCACACATGCATATGCAAATTCTGCGAGCGGCATATTTCTGCATATGAAATGCTTCCTGATCCACTCACCGCCTGTTAAATAGGTTAATTAGGTAGACTTTGCATATCTATGTTGCATATCTTTGCATGCCTAATCCTCATTTGAATACATTGTCCATGAATAATTTGCATAGATTTTCAGCATTCTCTCTCCTTCATGAATAGCGTGACTTTCCCTTATTGGGTCAAAGTTATGTTTCAAGGAAAAACATCCCCCCCTCCTGATCATCAGTAAACAGAGCCAGGACTCCATGCAAATCCTCATCCCTCTGTGTGCAGTAGGCGTTAGGACAGGCCATTCCATGTGCCTAATATCTCAGTATGAGATCTCCAAGGGGTAGCTTCCATCTTTACCATCATCCAGATCAGATAAGGAACCCTGCAACCCTTCATCCCTTTACATGTTAAGCCTTTAAAGGACCATTATCACAAAAAAAAAAAAAAAAAAAAAAAAATTTAACCACTTCACCTCCAAGGGTTTATCCCATTTAGGCTGCTTCCACACAGGGACGTTACAGGCGCACGTTAGTGCAGCCTGTAACGCACCCCCAACCAGGGCCGGGCCGAGGCATAGGCTGGAGAGGCTCCAGCCTCGGGGCGCAGTGTAGGAGGGGGCGCACAATTCATTCAGTTGTCATTCCTAATTGTGTATGAAGCAGAAAGAAATAAGAAAAGGGGATACATGGCAGTGACTACAAACCAGATAACTAGATATTAAGGTGTTGGGGAGGTTGTGGGCCCTGTGGCTCTCTTAGTCTAATAGCAATCAGTGTGTGACGGCTGGGGCGGGAGGGATGGAGGGGCGCACTTTGGTGTCTCAGCCTTGGGTGCTGGAGGACCTTGTCCCGGCTCTGCCCCCAACGCACAGCAATGTAACACAAGTGGGCTGTTCACACTGCCCACGTTGCGTTACATGTAACGATGCATGTTGTAGTGAAAGTGCAGCATGCTGTGCGTTCTAGCAGCTCAGTGGGGGGCGGAGAGGAGGCGGGGAGAGCCAGCTACAGTAGCCGCGCACATGGCTACTTAATATGCACTGCACTGGCGGCCGCTGATTGGCCGGCGGGACCACGTGATGCGGAGTGTCTCGCTCCACATCACGTGGTCCCGCCGGCCAATCAGCGCCACCGGGAGACCTTATGCGGATAGAGCCGCCTAACGCGGCTCACTCTAATGTCCTCTCCTGCACCACCATGCGTTGCGTTAGGGGCACGTTATGCGACCATAACGTCCCCTAAAACGCAACGTCTTGGTGTGTAAGTAGCCTAAAGGATACCCGAAGTGACATGTGACATGATGAGATAGACATGTGTATGCACAGTGCGTAGCACACAAATATAGTTCCTTTTTTTCTTTCTCTGCCTGAAAGAGTTAAATATCAGGCATGTAAGTGGTTGACAGGGTCCTGACTTTTCTGCTAGGAAAGTGTTTTATGGTTGGAATTTCTTATCAGTGAGGGTCACACTGTAGTCACTTCCTGTCTGAGTCAGGACTGAGTCAGCCACTTACATACCTGATATTTAACTCTTTCAGGCAGAGAAAGAAAAAAAGGAACACAGCCTAGTTATTTGTGTGCTAGACACTGTACATACACATGTCACTTCAGGTATCCTTCAAAAACCAGAGCAATTTTCACCTGTCAGCGCTCCTTTCATTTATTCGCCTATAACTTTATTACTACTTATCACAACGAAACAATCAATATCTTGTTTTTTTTCGCCACCAATTAGGCTTTCTTTGGGCATTACTTTTTGCTAATAATTATTATATTCTAACTGCATTTTAACAGGAAAAATAAGAAAAAAATTAAAAAAAATAATTATTTATCTGTTTTCGGCCTTTATAGTTTTAAACTAATACATGGTAACGTAATTAAAACCCACACTTTTTATTTGCCCATTTGCCCCGGTTATTGCAACATTTAAAATACTTCCCTAGTACAATGTTAATTTTCATAGTTTAAAAATTAACAGTAATATAATCTCTTGACATACATATTAAAAGGTGCAGTCCCTAAGGTAACTATGTATTTTTTTTAATTTGTAAATGTTTTAATTTTTTTTTTAAATGCAAAAAAAAAGGGTCATTATGGGATAGTGTGGGAGGTAAAGTGTTAATTTTAAATATATTTGTGGGTCTTTTTTAAAAAATAATTCTGTGTAGGTGTCATCTTACTATTTCGCCACATGATGTCCTCGCGCATTACATTCTATTGTGTACCTATAGTACGCTAAATAGGAAGTAATGCTTGCATGGGTTCCTTCGGAAATAAACAAATTATTGCAGTATCTCTTTTCACATGTGGACAGAGATTAATGTAGGAACTGTGTTCCCATTCATTCAACTCCCGTCTAACGATCGTCAAAGATACCGAGCGCGGGAGCGTGCGGGGAAGGAAAGGGGGGGGGGGGGAGCGGGAGGGGTATGAGCAGGAGTGTGCGGCGGCAAGGGAAGAGGGAATTTGCGGGGACGTAGTTACACGTCCTGGGGGAGAAGAAAGGGTTAAAATACATGTAAACACATACAAAATAAGAAGTATGTTTCTTCAAGAGTAAAATAAGTCATACGTTACTTTTCTCCTATGTTGCTGTCACTTACCAGTAGTTAGTAGAGAGGTAGTTAGTAGAAATCTGACGGAACTGACAGTTTTTTGGCTAGGCCATCTCCTCATGGGGGATTCTCAGTATTTAAATTATCCTTTACAAAAGCACCTATTAGAAAGGATCTATACAAAAACGCAGGCTGACACCCCCACCACCACCTGTTTGCTCACTATTCTGGCAGTTGGACTGAGCAACTGCCGTTCATTGTGCTTTCAAACATAAAGAAAATCCTGAGAATGCCCCATAAGAATGATGGACTAGTCTAAAACCTGTCAGCTCTGTCAGATTTCTACTAGCTACTGTAAGTGACAGCAACATAGGAGAAAAAGTAATGTAGGCCTTGTTCACATTGCGTTCGACTCGCATGTCCGTCCGTGGTGGGCTATTTTTGCCGCGTTTTTTTAAAAGCTTTTTCCGGCGATTTTCTGTGCGTTTTTGTAAACACTTTTGCAGAGCGCTTTCGTCTTGTCCGGAAAAAAAAATCCGGAAACAATAAGTACAATGTATTTTTTTTTTAAAACGCTCACGCAATCGCATGTCAAATCGATTTTGTGAGCGTTTTGCGTTTTTCCTATACCTTCCATTGAGGCAGCTTGCCTCAAAAATGGCCCAAGCAACGCTTTTCTAAGCGGATCGCAGACGAACCGCTCAGATATGAACTCTCTCATAGAGAATCGTTGTACAAGCGATTTCAGGGCGGTTTTGCCCTAATCGCCCGCGCTTAAATTTTTTACAAAAAACACCTATAATGTGAACAAGGCCTTATAGTACATTTTACTCTGGGAGAAACATACTTTTTATTTGTGTTTTCCTGTGTTTTAAATGTTACAGCAAAACAATGTATGCATTTTCTCCTTGTGCAGTTTTTATGTTCAGAAAAAACACAGCACAGATAGAACTCAGTCTGAGGGCTGGTGCACACCGGAGCGGTTCTGGAGCGTTTTTTAAAGCGCTTGCAGCCAGGGGGAAAACCGCTTGGCTAATGAAAGTGAATGGGATGGTGCACAACAGAGCGGTTTGTTTTTTACACAAAACGCAAACTCGGGGGCTGCAGCATTTTTTAGATTTCTGAGGCGTTTCTGCCTCAATGTAAAGCATAGGAAAGTGGAAAACGGCTCTGAAAAACGCCAGATCAGAGCGGCTTTCCAGGCGTTTTTGTTACATTAGCTGTTCAGTAACAGCTTTACTGTAACAATATTTGTAATCTGCTGCACAAAAACGCTCCAAAAACGCCAGGCATGTTTAGAAAACCTTCCTGAGGCCCCATTCACACTTGAAAGCGCAAATGTGGGTGTGATTTTTCCACGATTTAACGTGGAAAAATCACTGGACACTGCAGCGATTTTCCCGCGATCGCGTTTTAGCCTCTATAGCCCTGAAACGCGATCGCCGGGAAATCGCCTGAAAATGGTGCAGGCTACGAGTTTGCGTTTGGCGATTTGCGTTAATCGATGGCGATTAACGCAAATCGCTCAGTAAAAATAGGCCCATAGGGTATCAAAGCACTAGTGCTTTCAAAATCGCTAGCGCTTGAGAGTTTTGTCGAAATCGCCGGCAAAACGCTCTAGTGTGAATGGGCCCTAAACATGCCTAGAATTGCTCTGAAATCTGCTTCAAAAACCTCTAGCATTTTGCAGATCTGTTAGCGGTTTTTAGTGTGCACTGGGCCTGAGACCATCCCTGTCCTCAGCTCTGGAAGTTGATGCTGGTGGAAATAGCTGGTTCCTGGCAGAAATGGACTAAGGTGAAAAATGGGGAGGGTGGAAGTTTTTTTCCCCACCGCTGATGGTCACCTGGCTTTTTTTAGTAAGATTAGTAAGATTTGGTGGGGGCTAGCTTCTTTCTATCAGGCCCCTAGACTTTTTCCAGGCCCTATGCTACTGCCTAGAAATGTGGGTAATCAGGCTCTGGTTCCTGGCCATGTCACCTTTAACTGTACTTTCCCCTGCACAGCTTACACCCAGCACTGCCGCTACACAGGACTAGGGGAGCATTTGGGCCCGGAGTTCAGCCTTAACGTTGTGATTTGCGCTAACAGAAGGGTTTTGTGGTCTGCTGTAATACCACAGAGTGTATTTTCACATCCTCGCTCACAAGGCAGAAGTGTAATATTGGAAAATGTTACACAATTAGCACAAATGACTCATTCAGCCTGGCTGATATCACAGGATTTAAAATAGATATCTGGCAGAGAGGAGCCCGGGCAGATGATAGAACAGCTGCTTGTGCTGAGTGTACCTAGCTCCGTGTGTCCAGCACCAGCCCACCTGCCGGAACACAATCGTGTGTGTCTCCAGTTCACTGACAAAGACGCAGGGGTATAAAAAATGGGGCAGAAAATGACCCAGCAGGCAGAGCCGGGGCAAGGTCCTCCAGCACCCAAGGCTGAGACACCAAAGTGCGCCCCTCCATCCCTCCCACTCCAGCTGTCACACACTGATTGCTATTAGACTAAGAGGGCCACAGGGCCCCCAACCTCCCCAACACCTTAATATCTAGTTATCTGGCTTGCAGTCACTGCCATGTATCCCCTTTTCTTATTTCTTTCTGCTTCAAACACAATTAGGAATGACAGCTGAATGAATTCTGCGCCCCCTCCTACACTGCGCCCTGAGGCTGGAGCCTCTCCAGCCTATGCCTCGGCCCGGCCCTGCCAGCAGGTAAATCGATCGCACAGACCGTTCTGTAAATTGGATAACACAATACTAGTGATGAGCGTAATGACCTAATTACAATTCTTCGAAATTTCACGTCATTCGCAAAATTACGATTAAGGGCGTAAAAAAAAAAAAAATACATTGCAATTTCGCTAAATTACGCAAAATTTTGTGTTTAGGCATAATTTTGTAATTCCGATCGTTTTTCGTAATTACGATTGTTTTCGTAACAGGAACGAATCGGAATTTCGTGTTTAACGTGGAAAATCAGCCGTTCTCGAAATTGTGTTCCAGTCCAGAGACTCCTGATACCTTTAGGCTGCTTTCACAGTGGGACGTTACAGGCGCAGGTTAGAGCAGCCTGTAACGCAGCCCACCGCACAGTAATGAAAAATCAATGTGCTGTTCACAGTGCCCACGTTGCACTACATTGTAACGCTAGACGTCAAGAGAAAGTACTGCATGCTGTACGTTATACGCGGCTAAGCCGCGTTAGACTGTTTGCACATGCTCAGTAATGTTGGGGAGGAGGGGAGAGTGGCCAGGCACATGGCTAATTAATATTCACTGCACTTTGTGACGTGCAGTGTTTACTTCCTGAAACGGCTGCTTTGTGCTGCGATTGGCTGGCGGGACCACGTGATGCCGCATGCGTCACAAAGTACGCATCACGGCATCACGGACGCCAGAGTGAGCTGCACAACGCGGCTCACTATGACGTCCACATCCAACACCACCAGGCGTTGTGTTAGGGGCACGTTATGCGACCATAGCGTCCCCTAAAACGCAACGTCCTGGTGGGAAAGTAGCTTTAAAGCGACAGAACGTGCAGGGACCTTTACATTATCAGTCATTGCAATCAATGAGTGACTTCCCTGAGTTTAGTCATTACTTAAATTTGCATAAATACTATTAAAAACGAAATGATGTCCATTTTCATCATTAAAATGACTGTTTGAATAGAAAGCATGAAATTACGAAATGTCGCGTTAAACACCAATTTGCACCGAAGCGCGAAATTACGTGACGGAAATATTGCTTACAGAATTTCCCGAATGACTGTATTACTGTATGGCAATTACGAAATTACAAATTCGCAATGTAGTGGCAAACGTTTCGTCCGTAATTACGGAAACACGAAATTACGCAAGTTTCCGCTCAGCACTACACACTACAATGGAATTCTCGGCTATGGCAGATCATGGGGCCCCACAGCAAAACTTTCATGAGCCCCTCAGATGTAGGAACTCTTAAGCAATGCCACCTGCCCCTACCCTATGGATATGAGCTAAGTGGGCAATTAACATGCAATCAACACTGCATAGAGTCCATGGCTGAGACAAAGTCAGAGGGTGGGAAGATATTCCCTAAAAAGGATTTAAACAATCATGCTGACCAGCTTCCCTGCTCACTACACAGTTTTTTGGCAGTTGGACAGAGCAACTGCCATCCACTAAGTGCTTTTGAAAATAAATAAATCCCTTAGAATCCCCCATGAAGAGATGGACTAGTCCAAAACCTGTCACTTCTGACAGATTTCTACTACTTACTGTAAGTGACAGCAACATAAGAGAAAAGTAATTTATGGCTCATTTTACTCTGCAACAAATGTACTTTTTATTTGTCTATGTTTGCACATATTTAAAATTTTACAGTTTTTCGCTGTAGTGCCCCTTTAATGGTGAATGTTAAGTACCACCTGGGCCCCCTATGCTCCAGGGCCCCATAGCAGCTGCTATGGCTGCTATGGCTATTGCTACGCCCCTGATGGCAGCGCTAATTGAATGTTTGACATAGGTTGGCGGAGGTTAGTGTTAAGCATTGGTAGGGCAGATGTTAGTGTTAGGCATAGGTATGGAGGAGGTTAGTGGTAGGCATAAGTTGGGGTTGGTTAGTGTTAGGCATAGGAGACGGGATAGGCATGGGTGGGGAGAGGTTAGGGGTAGGTAGGGGGAAGGTTAGTGCTAGGCATAGGTGGGGGAGTTAGTGTTAGGCATAGAAAGTGGGGAGGTTAGTGTTAGGCATAGGTAGGGAGTAGGCAGGGCCGGGCCGAGGCAGAGGAGAGAGAGGCTCCAGCCTCAGGGCGCAGTGTAGGAGGGGACACACAACTCACTCAGCTATCATTTCCCTATTGTGTTTGAAGCAAAGAGAAATAAGAGAAGGAGATACATGGCAGTGACTGAAAGCCAGATAACTAGAGATTAAGATGTTGGGGGCCCTGGGGCGCCTCATAGTCTAATAGTAATTAGTGTGTGATGGCTGTTGGGGGTGCACTTTGGTGTCTCAGCCTTGGGTGCTGGAGGACCTTGTCCCAGCTCTGGGGGTAGGCATAGGCATGGGTGGGAAGAGGTTAGTGTTAGGCATAGGAAATGTGGAGGTTAGTGTTAGGCATAGGTAGGGACTGGAGTAGGCATTGGTGGGGGGAGGTTAGTGTTAGGCTTAGGAAGTGGGGAGGTTAGTGTTAGGCATGGGTGGGAGGAAGTTAGTGTTAGGCATAGGAAGTGGGGAGGTTAGTGTTAGGCATGGGTGGGAGGAGGTTAGTGTTAGGCTTAGGTAGGGGGGAGGTTAGTATTAGGCATAGGTGGGGGGAGGTTAGTGTTAGGCATAGGTAGGGAGTAGGCATGGGTGGGAGTAGGTTAGTGTTAGGCTTAGGTAGGGGGGGAGGTTAGTATTAGGCATAGGTAGGGAAGGTTAGTGTTAGGCATGGGTGGGAGGAGGCTAGTGTTAGGCATAGGAAGTGGGGAGGTTAGTGTTAGGCATGGGTGGGAGGAGGTTAGTGTTAGGCTTAGGTAGGGGGGAGGTTAGTATTAGGCATAGGTGGGGGAAGGTTAGTGCTAGGCATGGGTGGGAGGAGGCTAGTGTTAGGCATAGGAAGTGGGGAGGTTAGTGTTAGGCATGGGTGGGAGGAGGTTAGTGTTAGGCATAGGAAGTGGGGAGGTTAGTGCTAGGCATGGGTGGGAGGAGGCTAGTGTTAGGCATGGGTGGGAGGAGGCTAGTGTTAGGCATGGGTGGGAGGAGGTTAGTGTTAGGCTTAGGTAGGGGGGAGGTTAGTATTAGGCATAGGTGGGGGAAGGTTAGTGCTAGGCATAGGTATGGAGGAGGTTAGCATAGGAGGGGGGTTAGTGTTAGGTGTAGGTAGAGGAAGGTTAGAGTAGGTTTAGGGTAGGGAAGGTCATAGCAGGATGTTGGTAAGATAACTGATATTCTAATCATCGGCATGAGATGGAGCCTAAATTAACTACCGCCTCTTTTAAATGTAAGGAAATATGAGGCGACCTGATCACCCGATCTTCCCAATGGGAATGGAATATTGATCCCTTTGTCTGTGGCAGCAGGTAGTCTGGCAGAAAAAAGAAGCTGTAGATCCCAGGACCCCCCCGCCTCATTTTTTTATTTTAAGTGAAGCAATAATGTGTTTTACAAATTCTGATGTGTGATGCACTGACTCCCCTGTGACATCAGTTAGATGTTCCTTTTAACATTGCCTGAGATCCACCCTAATAATAACAGCCTTATATTCAGCCCTGTAAAGCTAATGTACGGGCATAGCTCTCTCTCTCTCTCTATATATATATATACCCCGAGGCAGGATCTGTGACTTCACTGTAACCAGCTCTGCAATTATCAAAAGAATTCAGGCTTAAAGTGCACCAGAACTCTTGCACAGGACAGAATGAAAACACAGAGAAATCCACCCTGTATGTATTTAGAGAGTTTAGCCTGTCTAATCCCCCCCTCATCTGTGACTAATAACAAGTTGTAATTGGATCCCTCAGCTGTGTCAGCTGACTGCCATGGCAAGGCAGCTAATTTGTAAACACAGGATGTTAACCCTATGTCTGCTGATATGAAAGCAGGAAGTGGACACACTGCAGATATATTGCAGGACTTGTATCAGCTGTAACAAATAAATGTTTTTCCTTTAGGCCTCTTTCACAGTCGGATGTTGCGGTTTGATGCAACGTAAACAACGTAACGTCCCAAAAACTCACAACGCATCTTAATGCCCCGTTATTGTCGCATACAGTAGAGCATACAGGCAATGAAAAGTATGTTTCTAAGTCATTACTGAGCATGTGCAAACAGTCCAACGCAGTTAATGCAGCACTTTCTAATAATGCTACACGTTACACACAAACGCAACGTGTGCACTGTGAATGTTACACAGACTTAAGACTCATACACACATCAGACTATAGTCTTTTGAAAATGAAAGATCACAGACCAATTTTACCCCTTCCATGTAGTATGAGAGCCATACCTACACAGTCTATTCTATTGAGCTGAACTCCCCATCAGAAAAAAATCTTTGCAAGATGCTGCACACAAAGATGCTGTACAGACACAAAAGATCAGTATCTGCAAAAGATCTGTTCCTGCCAAAAATCCATTCCTGCAAATTGCAATGATAGTCTATGAGATCTGCAGATTATCATACACACCTTGTTTAACTGACATTCATCTGCAGATCTGAAAATCCATCCTGGTGGATCTGATCTGCAGATGAATGTCAGTTAAATCATGTGTGTATGATGATCTGCAGATCTCATAGACTATCATTGCAATTTGCAGGAATGGATTTTTGGCACGAACAGATCTTTTGCAGATACTGATCTTTTGTGTCTGTACAGCATCGGTGTGTGCAGCATCTTGCAAAGATTTCTGTCTGATGGGGAGTTCAGCTCCATAGAAAAGACTGTGTAGAGTATGGCTCTTATACTACAGGAAGGGTGGTAAGATTGGTCTGTGATCTTTCATTTTCCAAAGACAATAGTCTGATGTGTGTATGTGGCCTTAGTATTGCTGTGCATTAGTACACGTTGGAACATTTTCTAACGTGCGAGTCTGTGCCACTGTGAAAGAGACCTAAATGTTATTATGCTGTTGCTGATCTTTTAGAGCGGAGAGGAAGTTCGGAGTTCAGGTCTGCTTTAAAGGAGACCTGCCTGATGTCTGTTATCTTCTACAGCAGTGATGGCTAACCTTGGCACTCCAGCTGTGGTGGAACTACAAGTCCCATGAGGCATCACAATACTCTGACAGCTTTAAAGTGAACCTTAAGCCAGGAAAAAAAATGAGTTTTACTCACCTGGGGCTTCCACCAGCCCCCTGCAGCAGTCCTGTGCCCTCGCAGCCACTCACTAATCCTCTGGTCCCCCGCTGCCAGCTAGTTTCGTTTTTGCCGACAGGCCCGTCAGGACTGGCCACGTGTAGCTTTTTCCGCATTCCCGACTGTAATTAGTGCTATTGCGGGCCGCAACGCATGCAAAAATAAGCGTTGCCGCATATCTATGCGTTCGTAATGCGGCAACGCGCATTTTTGTCAATATCGCTAATTACAGTCGGGAATGCGGAGAAAGCTACGCGTGGCCAGTCCTGACGGGCCTGTCGGCAAAAACGAAACTAGCTGGCAGCGGGGGACCAGAGGATTAGTGAGTGACTGCGAGGGCACAGGACTGCTGCAGGGGGTTGGTAGAAGCCCCAGGTGAGTAAAACTTTTTTTTTTCTGGCTTAAGTGTCCCTTTAAGCATAACTCGGGGAGGCAGAGGCATGATGGGATTTGTAGTTTTGTCACAGCTGGAGTGCCAAGGTTAGCCATCACTGTTCTAGAGGCTGGCAGGTGCGTCATTGCAGTAAAGTCCCCGCCCCTGTAACAGAGGTGCAGGGGTTCCTGACATAGGGTGCAGGGGGTTGTGGGAGGGGTAGGAGTATGAACAGGGTTCATCAGAGCTAAAATGGCTTGGAGGACTCAATAATAGTGTGGTTATGTGACCTAAAAGTTGAGTTTTCCTTAGGGCCTGTACACACGACTGCGTTTTTAAAACCGCATGCGATATTTAAATCACAAAGCCTTCATGAGAATAGAAAAATCGCACCAGTGAGTACAGGTCTTTACGATTTTCATGATTTTTCAAAAGACCTTGCGATTAAAAAACGCATGCGATTTTAAAAGCGCAGCAGTGTGTGCAGGCCCTTAAAGCGGTATAAAACCCTGACATAATATTCAATAAAAACATGTTTTCCTACTTTTTATATGCCATACGGTTATCTTATTTGCTTTTGTGCATAAGTATTATTATTCATTTAGTAATTACAAGTTCCCAAAGTACACTTTTTTTTGCTCTGAGAGCTGACTTTGCATTTTATTCATAACTGCTTTATTCATCTTCTAATGTAAGCAGAAATGCTTTCTGATTGTCTGTCTGTGTTCAGGAGAGTCTGCACAGTCAGAGAATTGTTTACATTCCTCACTTGATACAATGAAGTAAACAGAAGATAACATTATCTCCAGTTCGGATGCGGCCAGCTTTCCTGGCAGGGAACTTCTGAAGGAGCCCATACACCTAACGATTTTCCCACCGATATACAGCAGATTCAAGCACTGTGACCGAATCTGCTGTGAAATCGTTGCCCAAACGATCGATTTCCGTCCAAAATCGATCGTTCGCGTGGATTCCCGTCGTTCCTGTACGTGTGGAAGATTTTGCTCGCTCGCCGGCGGGTCGGGCGTGTGTCGATATCGGTGTTTGAATGTCCGACGACCGACGCAATACAGCGGCAATACATTACCTGCTCCGCCAGCGCGTATCCCCGCTGTCACCGCTGCTCCTTCTCCGCTGGGCTCCAGCAGGCTTCACTTCTTCCTGTCCCGGCAGGAAGTTTAAACAGTAGAGCGCCCTCTTACTTCCCCGGACAGGAAGTTCAGTGAAGCTGCAGAAGAAGACAGCGGAGCAGAGTAGCATAGAGCGGAGAAGAAGACAGCGGAGACCGGGGGACACGCGCCGGCCGGAGCAGGTAATGTATGCGGGGGGGCGGTGGCAGCTTCACAGATTGCGATCAGTTTCATGCTGAAATCGATTCACAATCTGTTTGCAGTAAATGCAGCCATACGATCCCTCTCTGATCAGATTCGATCAGAGAGGGATCTATCTGTTGGTCGATCTGATGGCAAATCGACCAGTGTATGGCCGCCTTAAAGAGACTCTGAAGCGAGAATAAATCTCGCTTCAGAGCTCATAGTTAGCAGGGGCATGTGTGCCCCTGCTAAACCGCCGCTATCGCGCGGCTAAACGGGGGTCCCTTACCCCCCAAACCCAACCCCGCAAGCATTGGTCGCAAACTTGGTCGTGAGTTTTCTTTTCCTGGAGGCAGGGCTAACGGCTGCAGCCCTGCCTCCAGTCGCGTCTATCAGCGGCGCATCGCCGCCTCTCCCCCACCCCTCTCAGTGGAGTAAGACTGAGAGGGGCGGGGGAGAGGCGGAGATACGCGCTGACAGACGCGCGTGGGGCAGGGCTGCGGCGGTTAGCCCTGCCCCAACCAGGAAGAGATCCCCCGCTGCACCAAGGGGATTTGGGGGTGAAGGTACCCCCGTTAAGCCGCGGGATAGCGGCGTTTTAGCAGGAGCACACATGTCCCTCCTATCTATGAGGTCTGAAGTGAGATTTATTCTCGCTTCAGACTCTCTTTAAGTCCTGTGTTTAACTCTTTCAATGCTATTCTAGTAAAAAAATAAAATGGTGGTAGTATATAATATGCTGTGAATAATCTATTAGAGCAAAGAAGAAATGTTGGGTTTCATTCCGCTTTAAGGGCCCATTCACACTTGAGCGTTTTGCCGGCGATTTTGGCAAAACACTCAAACGCTAGCACTTTTGAAAGCGCCAGTGTAATGAAACCCTATGGGGCCGTTCTTACTTGGGCAATTTGCGGTAATCGCTGCAAATCGCCCAAAAATTCTAAACGCAAACGCGCAGCCTGCACCATTTTCAGGCGATTTCCCGGTGACCGTGTTTCAGTGCTATAGAAGCGCTAAACGTGATCGCGGAAAAATCGCCATAGCAAAACGCTAGCAAAAGCGCTAGTGTTTTGCGATCAGCGAATGTTAATGGGCCCTAAGTGAGCAAATAACTGCTTCCCAGTTATGTCTTGATTGGAAAGTATTGGTAGTTTTGTTCCATTGCAACTTACAATCCTGATCAGATTAATTTTTTTGAACTGATTCGATCATTCAATTGGAATATTGGTTGGAGACTCTATAAGTGTATGGCCCGCTTAAAGAGACACTGAAGCGAAAAAAAATATATGATATAATGAATTGGTTGTGTACTATGAATAATTACTAGAAGATTAGCAGCAAAGAAAATATTCTCATATTTTTATTTTCAGGTATATAGTGTGTTTTCTAACATTGCATCATTCTATAATATGTGCACATTACACAACACTCAGCATTCAAAATGAGTCTTTCAGAGCAGTCTGTGAAGTAATGACCTCTCCTCTAGCAGAGAAAAAGTAAATAGTCCAGGAACAGTTGAGATAATAAAAGTCAGAAAACAGCCCTCTCCACGACTTTGAAAGTCGTAGAGATTAATGGCTTTTTTGTATAGAGATAACAACTGGAGTTTCTTAACTCTTCCTGTACTGGAAACAATTAGACTGATGTATCTGATCTTAATGTTTTATTTCTTAGCTGTACTACACATACAAATAATAATATCATATTTTTTTTTTCGCTTCAGTGTCTCTTTAACTCCAGTTTTGATTAATGATCTGTCCAAAAATCGATCCCAAGTTTATTAAATGGCTAACCTGTTCCAATGTTCCAGAGGTGTCAACAAATTGTCGCCTAATAAGTGAAGGCCTAAAGCTTCATACACACAGTACAACTTTCCATCAGATCGTCATCTGATAAGAAGTTGCATCATGTGTAGACATCCAAATTGATTCCAATCCATAATATTGCAATCGATTTTTGCGTTGATATCCACCCAAAATGGATCGCAAAATTGATTGGAATGGTTCTGGGTCAGAAACACAGCAGCCAGGGAACTAGGATTTTCAAAACTGAGTCAACAATGCCACCTGACATATTCCTTTCAGTTGAGGCTTTGATGACCATGATTTGTGTCTGTTTCTTTCTCTCAGCTCACCCTGCGCTGATAGGAAACGGTGACATCTGGAGGACAAACTTTGGTACTGCAGGCAGTCTGCAGCGCTGCGGGCAAAAAATACAGCATTTTCACAGGTGAAGCATTATACGGTATATTTAATGTAATTCAGGAGACTACAATATTTATGCTGGAGTGAGGCATGCTGGGATTGCTGAGGATGTAGCTCTGCAGCAACACCATCGTGTGAGATGCAGATAATACATGTGACTGAATAACTTTAAGGGGGCTTATTTATAAAGTGCAGAATATAACTGCTCGTTTCGCCAATCGCCATTTTTACACAGAAGCGCTACTTTCCCACAACTGCCACAATGCTGTTATGTAACAGTGGCTTAACCTCCCGAGGACCGCTCCACGGCAATCGGTGTGGACGCGGCGGCAGCCCCAGGACCGGGTAAAGGCCTGTGGGCGTTTTGCAGGAGATCGCGGGCGCCAATGCGTACCCATCTCTGCATGAATGACGGAGCTCCACTCCGCCATGTCTCCCAGTGGTGGAGACTGTTAGACAACGAAACTATTAGACGCTCGTCAGGGTCGGACTGGGACTCTTAGGGCCCATTAAGGAAGTTTCACCCTGGGGCCCACCTCCTCTCCCCCCCCCCATTTTGGGCTCGCATACACATGTACTCTAGAAATTTTGCATGACTTTATGGTAGGGAATAGATTGTGAGCACTTCTGAGGACAGTCTCCAATAGGGATATGTCGACATGCGGCGCGCACAGCGCGCAGCAAAAATGAATGGGTGTCACCACGCACTGGAACATCGGCGTGGTCATGATAAGCCATGGGCAGACTTTAAAAAAAACAAAACACAAAATAAGTAGCGGTGTTATTCACAGAGATTAGGTCTGACCAGATACATTTTAGAAAAATATTCAAATAGTTACATGACTCATGGTAATTCATCAAGTAGTCAAATGGCAGCAGATTTTCCGACAAAATGCAATCAGGTTGTCGACAGATACCGCCACAAAATGCAATCAGGTTGGCGCCAGATACCCCCACAAAATGCAATCAGGTTGGCGCCAGATACCCCCACAAAATGCAATCAAGTTGGCGCCAGATACCCCACAAAATGCAATCAGGTTGGCGCCAGATACCCCCACAAAATGCAAGTTCCCCCCAGCTTGGAAGGGGGGGGCAGGGAGCACAGATCGGCGGGGTGGGGGGGAAGCCTCCCCCCTCACCTAGCCACCCCCCCAGTTAGGTAGGCAGCCGCAGGTCTCAGCCCCCCGTGCTGGAAGGGGGGGCAGCGGGCACAGAGCGGCGGGGAGGGGGGGGAAGCCTCCCCCCCTCCCTCACCTAGGCTAGGGCTCCCCCCTGTCCAAAATAGCAGCCAGCAGCGGCAGTGAGCGCAGGAATCACTTACCATCCGAGAGTCAGATCGATAGCTCTGCGTGCCGCTGCTGGTCTGGCCACCTGCACTGCACTGTCCAATCACGCTCTCACAGGAAGTACTGCAAGAGCGTGATTGGACATTCAGTGCAGAAGCCCAGACCAGCGGCACTCAGAGCTATGGCTCTGACTCTTGGTCGGGAAGCTATTCCCCGCTGCTGCCGCTGGCTGGCTGCAATTCTGGAAGTGGGGGAGCGTGGAAGGGGGGGCTTCTAGGTAAGGGAGGGGGGGAGGTTTGCCCCCCTCCCCGCCGCTGTGTGCCCACTTTCCCCCCTTTCTGCGCTTAGCCCCCCTCCTTTTCAGCATTGGGGCCCCCCAGGAGGCGGGGCGGCCGGGGCCCACCGATGGGACCATCGGCACTTCGGCGGCTCAGTACGAGCCTGCCTCTAATAGTAATCAGTGTGTGACGGCTGGGATAGGAGGGTGGGAGGGATGGAGGGGCGCACTTTGGTGTCTCAGCCTTGGGTGCTGGGGACATTGTCCCGGCACTGGGGGGGGGGTTGTCTGTATGACTGAGATTGTGGTGAATCCCCTCCCATAGTGGGATGTCATGACCATGGTCTTAACAGTTTCCTGTCCGTGAACCTCATTGTATTGTGGGAAATAAAAGGGTTTTTTTTACAACTGCCAAGCAAGCAATATCTGCTCTCTGTGCATAGAACTCTCAGTAACGAACATTCCGTACAGATCACCTGGCAGGAATAAAGATGTCACCACCAGTAATACATTTCAGAATGTAAATCAGGGAGAGGAAAGATTTTGCAATATGCAAACACTGACTAAATATTCTATAAATAATATTGCAAACAATAAGCAATTTTATTAATTATGTTATTTTCACTACAGTTCCTCTTTAAAAACAGTGACCAAAAATTGTACTTCATCCCAATCAGTAGCTGACACCCCCTTTCCCATGAGAAATTTTTATCTTTTCACAAACGGTTCATCAGGGGGGTCTGTATGGCTGATATTGTGGTGAAACCCCTCCCACAGGAAACTGTGCGGACCATGGTCCTGGCAGTTTCCTGTCTGTGAACCTCGTTGCATTGTGGGAAATAACTGTTTACAGCTGTTTCCAACTACAAAAAAAAGCAAGCAGCAGCTACTTCCAGTGACATCACCTGCCAGCAGTAAAAATGTCACCATGTGGTAAATGTCAGAATGTAAATCAGGGAGGGGAAAGATTGGTACTTATCCGTTAGCCGGGCGCATCCTCTAGGTGGCTACAAAACTCCACCAGAGTTACATCTTTCCCTACTATCCACGTCGGCCTGGAGGGGGGCACCTGCCGGATGCGCCCGGCTAACGGATAAGTACCGAAAGATTTTACAATGGGCAAACACGGACTAAATCATTTATACATAATTATTGTAAAAATGAAGCACTTTTTATTACATTATTTTCACTGGAGTTGCCACATGCAGAAAAAAAAAATCAGCCTGCACTACTTTTTCGAACACTGCGTGCGATTCCCATTGCCAACAGTCAGCTGACTGCCGGCCAACTGACTGACTGCAAGCTAACAAAATCACGAGTATTTTGCAGTGCGATTTTACAGCAATTTTTTCACTGTACAGAAAGTGAAAGTACAGAAAAGTGATTTTGGAGCGATTGTGTTTTATGATTCTGTAACATTGAATTGCAATCGCTCCAAATCGATAAAAAATGCTGCATGCAGCATGTTTGCGATTTCAGCAAATTGCAGGCGATCGCTAAGTGTGAACACTACCATACACATTACATTGCAGTAGTGCTTTTCAAAGTCCTAGCAATCACCAGCGATTGAAATAGCTGCTGAAATCACTAGTAAAATGCACCAGTGTGAATGAGGTCTTGGTTTTTTTTTCTGCATGAGGGAAAATGTGTATTAGGGCCCTTTTCCACCAGCGCGTTTGCGCTGGCTGAATCGCAAAACCGCAAACCGCTAGCGATTTTACAATCGCTACGGTTTGCTTTTTAACATAGGAATCGCGGTAGGTCATTTCCACTACCGCGATTCGCTTTTGTCGGGAACGCGAACGCGCGGCGGAGCGATAATTGCCGCGATTTTGCTATGCAGTGCATAGCATAGCAAAATCGCGGCCGCAAACGTCGGGGGAATCGCCGGTTTTGCGATTCAGCAATCGCTAGCGTTCAGCGTGAACGCTAGCGATTGCAGGTGGAAAAGGGCCCTTATTAATTTGCAGAGCTAAAATCGCAGCGTTCACCTGATCGTTCTTCTCCTGTGCCCAGCAGGGGTCAGTGTAGCACCCAGCTTGCGCACTTGCTTTGTCATTATAGCAGTAGTTCTGTTCCGTTGCCTACAGCTGTGTTTTATGAGACAATTGTATCTTCCACCTCTAGCTATAAAAACTTCAGCTCAGACATTATAGTCTCCTGATTTCTGTAACCTTTGGCTCTGACTTATGTGAGCGAGAAATGTTTCTGCTGGATGTGGAACAATCGCAGGCGCTGACTGCAATAATCTGTGGCCATAAACAGTCTGCAGAAAGTGGGGGGAGGGGGGGACGCCGCTGTTTCTATGAGTGCTGTCACCATCGCCAACGCAGTGGGGCTGATTTATAATCGCGATGGAGAGTGTCAGGGTTGCCCGCAGCAACCAGTCACCGTCCAGCTGTCACTTTACTAGCGTGGGTCTGCAGGAGAAGCGCGCTCAAACTTAATTTGTATTATGTATGAACGTAGTAATTTGTTTACCAATCGGAATGCATCAAAGATCTAAACTGCCGGAACTATGTAGGATGTAAGGCTTAGTGATGTCATTTCCTGTCATGTGCCTGTTTTAAATCCTGTCTACATGTGCCCTTCCAATCAATAGTGGAAATTGTAAGGAATAGTGATGTCATTTCCTGTCTAAATGGGCCCTTTCAATCAACAGTGGCAATTGTAAGGAATAGTGATGTCATTTCCTGTCTAAATGGGCCCTTACAATCAACAGTGGCAGTTGTGTGGAATATTGATGCAAATTCCTGTCTACATGTGCCTTTACAATCCATAGTGGCAGTTATAAGGAATAGTGATGTCATTTCCTGTCTACATGTGCCTTTCCAATCCACAGTGGCAGTTGTAAGGAATAGTGATGTCATATTGATGTAAATTCCTGTCTACAGTGCCGGGACAAGGTCCTCCAGCACCCAAGGCTGAGACACCAAAGTGCGCCCCTCCATCCCTCCACCCCAGCCGTCACACACTGATTGCTATTAGACTAAGAAGGCCACAGGGCCCACAACCTCCCCAACACCTTAATATCTAGTTATATGGCTTGCAGTCACTGCTATGTATCCCCTTTTCTTATTTCTTTCTGCTTAATACACAATTAGGAATGACAGCTGAATGAATTGTGCGCCCCTCCTACACTGCTCCCTGAGGCTGGAGCCTCTACAGCCTATGCCTCGGCCCGGCCCTGCCTGTCTACATGTGCCTTTCCAATCCATAGTGGCAGTTATAAGGAATAGTGATGTAATTTCCTCTCTACATGTGCCTTTCCAAATTTCAATCAATAGTGGCAGTTGTAAAGGATAGTAATGTCATTTCCTGTCTACATGGGTCATTTCAATCCTAAGTGGTGGTTGTAAGGAATAGTGATGTACTGTATTTCTGTCTATTTGTGCCCATTCAATCTATAGTGGCGGTTGTAAGGAATAGTGATGTCATTTCCTGTTAAGACAAGACAAATGTTCATATTGCGCTTTTCACCTGCTGGACTCAAAGCGCCTGGGCTGCAGCCACTAGGGCGCGCTCAGTAGGCAGTAGCAGTGTTAGGGCATCTTGCCCAAGGTCTCCTCACTGAGGTCCTGGCTTACTGAACAGGACGAGCTGAGGCTCGAATCCTGGCAGGTTTGGATTAAGTCTGGTACACAATAGCAACCTTTGGTTTCGGTTCTCACTTGGCTGCTCCCTGCGTACATTTTGCGAAATACTTACCTGTCACCGTTCATTTGAGTCTTCTGCTGCTGCCAGCCGTTCAGGGGTACTGCATGCTAGAAACCTCAGGCTACAATTGATTTGCAATAGACCAATGGGAATCATCCCTCCCCAGGGCGGATTCTCATTGGTTCACTGAGTACTCAGGGTAGATTCCAATTTGTCTTTTGCAAACCAGTGTTTCTAGCGTACAGGGACCTGATTTGGTTTCTTTTTGTTCATTAAGCCAGCCCCTATTCAGGAGACCTTGGGCAAGACTCCCATACACTGCTACTGCCTATAGAGCGCCTCCTAGTGGCTGCAGCTCTGGCGCTTTGAGAAAAGCACAATATAAATATTCTCTGTCTTGTCTTGAATGGACGGCGGCGGTGAAGGAACGTGGCGCCAGGTGCTGAGTGTGTGGAGATTTGAAAAACCAGATTGAGGGCCCATTTCCACTATCGCGAATTCGCATGCGTTTTTCCGCATGCAAATTCGCATAGCAATACAAGTGAATGGGACTGTTTCCACTTGTCAGGATTCCTTTGCGTTTTTTTTTCTGTGCAGAAAAAATTCGCATGGCAGATCCATCAGAATTCGCATACCGCTATGTGAATCGAATACAATGTATTTAATAGGAAATTCGCATGCGGTTTGGGTATGCAGTTTGGGTATGCGAATTTTCATGCGAATTTGCATAGAAACAATGGAAAATCACACCAGCACTGCCATGGTTAAATTCGCATACATCGTCATCCATGAGAATTCGCATGCAAATTCGCACCGCACAAGTTATGGAAACGGGCCCTAAAAGCTGATGCTATTGTAACAAACTGATCTGTTTAACCACCTCAGTACCACAGCCTTTTCCCCATTCAAAACCAGAGCAATTATCACATCACAGTCCTCCCATTCATTCACCAATAACTTTATTTCTACTTATCACACTGAAATTATCTATAGATTATTTTTTTGTGGGGCACACTAGGCTTTCTTTGGGCAGTACTTTTTGCTAAGAGTTACTTTATTTTTATGCATTTTGCAGGGAAGAAGAAGAAACATACGGCCGTGCAGGCCGTGCGACAGCATGAGGGCCCCTTAAAGTTGATTTTCTTTAGGGGCCCACACATAGTGTATCTATCACAATTTTTTTTTTTACTTTTTTTTGTAAACTTTTTTTTGGGGGGGGGGAGGGGGGCCCTGTACCCCAAACTAGCCAAACCAGAACACCCCCGTCACCCATACCAACCCCCCCCCCGCTGTTTTGTGCACACCAAAATTGCCCTCCCCCGCTCAATGCTGCATGTGGTATTGCCCAGAGGAGAGCGGAGCGGAGATCCTGACTGTGCCTGCCACGCCCTCTTGTTTGAGCGCTAAAGAGGGGAGGAGGAGTCACTCGTCTCGGACGGAGACAGCCAGCCCAGAGGACAGGAGGAGACGCCACGCCAAACTGCAGGTCACCGTCACACGCCAGCCGCCAGACCAAGCCAGGGGGGACTCGGTGGAGCCGTGGAGGAGAGAGGCGAGTGGGGTAGACTGTGGCAGCCTCAGCAGGACCGATTCGGCCAGCGCCCAGCGGCAGACCCACTTTGAGCAGCAGGAGAGGGAGAGAGAGGGCGACGACCCGACCCGGGAGAGGAGATCGTCAGAGCCAACCAGGCCAGGTGAGTCTGGTCTCTGATGAGATTGGTCACCGGGCGGGAGGAGCAGCAGCCAGCCAGAGGAGAGGCTAAGGCCCAGCCCCAGCCGGAGAGCAGCAGGCCCACCTACCTACCTACCTACCTACCCACCCAGCTACCTACCCACCTGGCTACCTACCAACCCACCAGGCTACCTACCTAAAGACCCACCAGGCTACCTACCTACCTACCCACCCGGCTACCTACCCACCCGGCTACCTACCCGGCTACCTAACCACCCACCCGGCTACCCACCCACCCGGCTACCTACCTGGCTACCTAACCACCCACCTAGCTACCTACCCACCCAGCTACCTAACCACCCACCCGGCTACCCACCCGGCTACCTAACCACCCACCCGGCTACCTACCCGGCTACCTAACCACCCACCCGGCTACCTACCCGGCTACCTAACCACCCACCCGGCTACCTAACCACCCACCCGGCTACCTACCCGGCTACCTAACCACCCACCCGGCTACCTACACACCCATCCGGCTACCTACCCGGCTACCTAACCTCCCACCCGGCTACCTACCCACCCACCAGACTACCTACCTACCTACCCACCTGGCTACCTACCAACCCACCTGGCTACCTACCGACCCACCAGGCTACCTATCTACCCACCCACCAGGCTACCTACCCACCCACCAGGCTACCTACCCACCCACCCGGCTACCTACCTAACCACCCGGCTACCTACCTACCTACCGGGCCAGTTACCAACCCACCCACCAGGCTACCTAACCACCCGGCTACCTACCCACCCACCCACCTACCCACCCACCAGGCTACCTACCCACCCGGCTACCCAGCCACCCACCAGGCTACCTACCCACCTGGCTAAGGGCTACCTACCTACCCACCCACCAAACTGCCTACCTACCCACCAGGCTACCTACTTACCCACTCACCCACCAGGCTACCTATCCACCCAACCACCCACGTATTTTCTGGGCATATCTGCCGACATGATTGCACGTATTTTCTGGGCATATCTGCCGACATGATTGCACGTATTTGCTGGGCATATCTGCCGACATGATTGCACGTATTTTCTGGGCAAATCTGCCGACATTATTGCACGTATTTTCTGGGCAAATCTGCCGACATTATTGCACGTATTTTCTGGGCAAATCTGCCGACATGATTGAATGTATTTTCTTGAGAAAACCTGCATAATTATGTGAATTTTCTGGGGAAAGGGTCACCAAAACTTGGGCCCACTGTCTTTGCGTTGCACTTTTCAAGGGAACCTGAGGTGAGAATAATATTGAGGCTGCCATATTTCTCTCCTTTTAAGCAATACCAGTTGCCTGGCTGCCGTGCTGGTCCTCTGCCTCTTATTCTTTCAACCATAGACCCTGAACAAGCATGCAGCAGGTCAGGGGTTTCTGACAATATTGTCAGAACTGAGAAGATTAAGCTGCATGCTTGTTGCTGGTGTAATTCAGTTTATTACTGCAGCCAAATAGATCAGCAGGGCCGCCAGGCAACTAGTATTGTTTAAAAGGAAATAAATATGGCAGCCTCCATATCACTCTCACCCCGGGATCGCTTTAAATTAGTTAGCTCCGCCCTTATCCGGTCATTGCCACGCCCATTTTTGTCGTTATAGCCACGCCCATTTTTTGCCGTGGCGCAGGTCAGGGGGGCCCGCAATTACTATTTTGCACAGGGGCCAACTGCTGGCTGTGTCCGCCACTGCTATTAATAATCAAACAAACACATTTTATTTGCCCATTTGTTCCGGGTTATTACAACATTTAAATTGTGTCCCTAGTACAATGTATGGCAATAATATTTTATTTGGAAATAAAGGTGTCTCTTTTTCCATTTATTTATTTTAATATTATAATAATAGTTACAAGTCTTTATTTACAGAAGCAACAGTAATATACCCTCATGACATACATATTAAAAAAGGTCCCTAAGTTAACTTTTTATGTAGTTTTTTTTTAATGATGTAAAAAATTTTTTTACAAGTGTTTTATTTTGGTAACTATGGGGTAGGGGTGGAAGAAGTTAGAAAAATAAAATACATTTTTATTATTTTTTAAGTGAAAGTGTATTTGGGTGTAATTTTACTTTTTGGCCACAAGATGGTGCTACACAATCTTCTTGGTTCTAAATCAGGGGTCTCAAACTCAATTTACCTGGGGGGCCGCAGGAGGCAAAGTCAGGATGAGGCTGGGCCGCATACGGAATTTCACAATCGCGGCGCATCGCCGGCTCTGCCCGCCCCTCTCACTCTTCCTTCACAGAGAGGGGCGGGGAGAGGTGGCGATCCGTGCGGCGATTGACGTCAGGAGGGGCAGAGTTGAAGCTGAAAGCTCTGCCCCTTCCAGGAAATGCCGGCGGATTCCCCCCGGGCGATTTGGGGGCTCTGCAGCCCTCGTTTAGCGGCGGGGATGCGGCGGATTACTTGGGAGCACTGAAGCGAACTATAAGGAAGCTTTTGCTGGCGAGGGCCACAAAATATTGTATCGAGGGCCGCAAATGGCCCGCGGGCCGCGAGTTTGAGACTCCTGTTCTAAATAGACCATGGAACCAAGTGTAAACACAATGTTTTTGTGGCCTTTTTTTTTTTAATCAGTGCTTTCACTGCTGATGGAAGCTCTGATTCATCCCAGGCACAGTGATTGGGGTTGGTAACAGCTGTTACCCATTCCCCGATCATAGAAGACAGGATTGCGACTAATGCGAACGGGAGACATGCGACGATCGTGAGCGTCGGCGGTAAGTAAACAATATGTATATCTACTCCCCTGAGTCTGAAGTGAAGTTTTCAGGGGCATAGCTATGCATGGCAAGGGAGCTGAAGTGGTTAAACGGAAAATGGATCATGTTTCACAGGACAGAAACACTGGTCAAATACAGCCTGACTGTTCCTGTTTATTAGTTTCTGTGCTTTGCTAGCCTATGTTAAAGCGGTAGTATCAAATTCCATTTACTCACTGCTCTGTGTTGATTATGCAGTCTACAACCTGACCCTGCATTGCAAGCATTCCAATATAATCATAAATGTGTCTTCTGTAATTTTTGGTACATTGCGGGAAAGAGGGAAGCTTGTTATCTCCCCTCCCACATTTCTGCTCCTCACTGATTGACTGAGGGCAGTTCAGTGTGACAGGGGGCTGAGAAGGAAAAAAAATCTCACTTTTCTGCAAAAGCTGCTGAAATATGATCTTTGCTGGGATCACATGTGTTTACAAAGCAAAAAGATATGACAGTGCAGAAAAAAAAAAGATTAAGGCAGGAAATGGCATCAGGATTGGCTTCAGTCAGAGACAATAAAGATGGAAAATGCTTGGGAGAGTTTTCTCTTTATTTACGATTTAAAACATGGACAGTACAGTACATACCGGTATGTTCTGTAAGTAGAACAAGTGGTACTTATCCGTTAGCCGTGCGCATCCTCTAGGTGGCGACAAAACTCCACCAGAGTTACATCTTTCCCTACTATCCATTTCGGCCTGGAGGGGGAATAGTAATTAGCGCCACCTGCCGGATGCGCCCGGCTAACGGATAAGTACCGAACAAGTATTTATCTACCTATATATGTGTTCTTTTTTCCTGGGATAGTATGGCTGTCTATGCTGCTTTAAGGGAAAGTTTCCAGTAGTGCAAAAAAAAAGCAGCAATGCCATGACATTGGTGATGAACAACAGACTTGCATGCGTGTTTGGCTGTACAAACAGGTATACAATACCCCACTGGCCTACCGTGTGTTTTCCATGCCCAGGGATTTTGTTGTACTTCCGCAACCCCCTCTGTACATACACCTGCAGCACCACAATGCTCAGCCCCCTCTGTACATACACCTGCAGCACCACAATGCTCAGCCACCTCTGTACATACACCTGCAGCACCACAATGCTCAGCCACCTCTGTGCATACACCTGCAGCACCACAATGCTCAGCCCCCTCTGTACATACACCTTCAGCATCACAATGCTCAGCTAGGGATGAGCGTAATGACCTAATTACGAATTTCCGAAATTTCGCGAAATTACTACAATTACGATTTTAGCAGTAATCAAAATTTCGTAATTTCGCAAATTACGCAAATTTTCGTAATTACGATTACGAAATTTAGTATTTTAAAGTTTGCAAAGGTTTCTATCCCTCTAGATGCCTTCGTAATCGAAATTTCACTCCCGTAATGACGAATTTCGTGTCTCCAACCGAAATTTTACTGTTTCAGGTTTGTAAGGGTTTCTATCCCTCTAGATGCCTAAAATGAATAGCACAGCCAGTCCTCCTCCTCCTCCTCCTCCTCCTCCTCCTCCTCCTCCTCCTCCTCCTCCTCCTCCTCCTCCTCCTCCTCCTCCTCCTCCTCCTCCTCCTCTCCTCCTCCTCCTCCTCCTCCTCCTCCTCCTCCTCCTCCTCCTCCTCCTCCTCCTCCTCCTCCTCCTCCTCCTCCTCCTCCTCCTCCTCCTCCTCCTCCTCTCTCTCTCTCTCTCTCTCCCCAGAGATCTGTAGTACTTCAAAACCATACTCACATTCATGACATGTCCAGGGATCAAACCCAGGCCAACCACATGGAAGACAGCTATGCTCACCACCATACCACCAAACACACACTAAATAGACTG
>NC_090647.1:549237728-549350228 GCF_040937935.1 Hyperolius riggenbachi
AATAGACAGCCAGAGAACCCCCCGCAGTTTAGGTATTCAGATAGTGACCCCCGAGTGTAGGTAGCCAGAGTGTTCCCCCCCCATTATGGGTAGCTAGAGAGCGCCCACTCCCCCAGTATAGATCACCAGAGAGGACCTCAAAGTATAGGTAGGTATCCCCCATCATTGGTAGCCACCGAGGTCCCCCCGATAGCCAGAAAGTGTTCCGCCCCCTCAGTGTTGTTACTTTTAGAGTGCCCCACTCTCCCCTGTTTAGTATGAGGTCACCAGAGCCCCACCCACATCCCCAATGCAGAGTGTGCAGCAGAGTCAATAACTCACCTCCTCGATATCCGACCACATGCTGCAAGTCTTCCTCCTGTGCTCCGGGTGGCGCTCATGTGACAGACGGCAATCTCGGCATAGTGACGGGGCCCCGGGAAGACACAGGACAAGATGGGCTGCTGCAGCTGGATCCTGGGAGCTGAGTGGTCTCAGAGCTCCACTGCGCACACTGCATCTGGCCCTCCTAACGGTATCCACGAGTGTGGCTCTAGGTTACCGCTAACTGCTGCTAAAAGTAACCCCCGAGCTACACTCAGGAATACCGCCAAGGGGGTTAAGGGCAAGTACAGTAACACTAAGGAACAGCTCTCCTGCAGCAGCGACACCCATGCTAACCTAGAAATAAAAAACACATATATAAGTAGATAAATACTACTTCTACTTGCATAACAGATGTATTGTACTATCCATGTACTGATTCCTGTGGATTTTATAAATGAAAAGCAGAAAATCCTACTCTAGGCAATGGCCATCTTGCCAAGCTAATGCTGACATCATATCCTCCCTGACTCTTGTCCCCCCCCCCCCCCCCCCTCCCTTCTCTTGCTCATTGTGTATTCATTAGCTGCCCTCCTCCCAGAGTCTTCAGACACTCCCACTGAGGTGTATACTAGAAACTACACTGTTTTATCCTCCAATCGCTGAGTCACCTCAGCCTTGCTTGTAAACACAAGTAATCAGAGGGTGTTTCTGTTAAGCAGCTAGGCAGGGAAATAAATGGAAGAGGAGGAATATATTATAGATAAAAAGAACTCTCAGCATGCAACTCTTTGACACTGTTTGGCACTAGGGCCAGTGCTCCTAAAGTGTGATAACTCCAAACCATAACAGCAGAAAACGTTTTGCAAGTTTTGAATGCAGGATTTGCATTTTTATCACTTAATACACTCAGACCAGTTGCTGTTGAAATTTGATTTTTATGGTGACAATGCCGCTTTAAAACAAAGTAGGAGCGGTATGCACGCTATACACGGTATGTACTGTGTAGCGTGCCTTCCTTAGTTAGGCGCACTATTTACATAGCAACTTGCGCTTCTTTAAATGCCGGGTGTTGTGAAGTATCGTGACCTTGATATTTCACTAGCATGGCCCTTACTAGGTTAACGTTGTAGGGGTCGATATACTTCACAGCACCCGCCATTTAACCCTTTCCCTATCAGTCGATTTGTCCTACATGCAAACATCTACTGCCCAGCAGCTTCTAGACATTTTGCACTCTTAAAGAGAACCCGAGGTGGTTCTTGGGGGGGGGGGGGGGGGGGGGCAGATGGGAGACAGAGGCAGGTTATCTGCCTGACATGCCTCTATGTGTCCACACACCGCCGCTCTCGGCCCCCCACAGCCGCGCTATAGCCCCCCGAGATTGGCGCCATCTTGGAAGTAAACACAGGGGAGAGGAACTCCCTGTTCAAAACGTCAGCCAAGGCCGTTCCTGCAGGGTTTCCAGAGTTGCCACCGGGCAGCTCTCTCTCCCTGGCCGCGCCCCCTGTCATTCCCCCGCCTCCCTGCATGCTGTGAGAGACACGCAGTCTCTCGTCACGGAAGTGAAAGTGGGCCAGTGCGGCCCACAGGAGCGACGTTTTTTGCGGCTACCTGGTCCGCTCAGCCTCCCGAATCATGTAGCCTACTTTTTTCTTTATTTTTTTTAATTTTATGAGCCCACCTTGTGCTCTCTTTAAGTTTATTTTTAGGATATTTACATGAAATAGGACATATTATATATTGTTTTTTTTCCGTAATGAATTGGGCTTGAACACTGAAACAAAATGTTGTACTTTCTCTGGAGATGTAACAAAAATTTTGAGTGAAATCAGTTAAAAAAGTGAAATAAAAAAATAACTTTTCTATTGGTTTTTTTTTTTTTTTTTTTTTTTTTTTAAAGGAGAATTATTTTTACTGACAAAAAGTGTTACTGTCACTAGCCTTGAATAGGTGCAGCCAGTATAGGTAGCCTTGAATAGGTGCAGCCAGTATAGGTAGCCTGGAATAGGTGCAGCCAGTATAGGTAGCCTGGAAAAGGTGCAGCCAGTATAGGTAGCCTGGAATAGGTGCAGCCAGTATAGGTAGCCTGGAATAGGTGCAGCCAGTATAGGTAGCCTGGAATAGGTGCAGCCAGTATAGGTAGCCAGATATAGGTGCAGCCAGTATAGTTAGCTAGGTATAGGTGCCCCAATATAGGTAGCCAGGTATAGGTACAGCCAGTATAGGTAGCCATGTATAGTTGCTTCCAGTACAGGAAGACAGATATAGGTGCAGCCAGTATAGTTAGCCAGGAATATGTGCCCCAGTATAGGTAGCAGGTATGGGTGCCCCAATATAGGTAGTAGGTATAGGAGCCCCCCGTATAGGTAGCCTGGAATAGGTGCAGCCAGTATAGGTAGCCTGGAATAGGTGCAGCCAGTATAGGTAGCCAGATATAGGTGCAGCCAGTATAGTTAGCTAGGTATAGGTGCCCCAATATAGGTAGCCAGGTATAGGTACAGCCAGTATAGGTAGCCATGTATAGTTGCTTCCAGTACAGGAAGACAGATATAGGTGCAGCCAGTATAGTTAGCCAGGAATATGTGCCCCAGTATAGGTAGCAGGTATGGGTGCCCCAATATAGGTAGTAGGTATAGGAGCCCCCAGTATAGGTAGCCTGGAATAGGTGCAGCCAGTATAGGTAGCCTGGAATAGGTGCAGCCAGTATAGGTAGCCTGGAATAGGTGCAGCCAGTATAGGTAGCCTTGAATAGGTGCAGCCAGTATAGGTAGCCTGGAATAGGTGCAGCCAGTATAGGTAGCCTTGAATAGGTGCAGCCAGTATAGGTAGCCTTGAATAGGTGCAGCCAGTATAGGTAGCCTTGAATAGGTGCAGCCAGTATAGGTAGCCTGGAATAGGTGCAGCCAGTATAGGTAGCCTGGAATAGGTGCAGCCAGTATAGGTAGCCTGGAATAGGTGCAGCCAGTATTGGTAGCCTGGAATAGGTGCCGCCAGTACAGGTAGCCAGATATAGGTGCAGCCAGTATAGTTAGCTAGGTATAGGTGCCCCAATATAGGTAGCCAGGTATAGGTACAGCCAGTATAGGTAGCCATGTATAGTTGCTTCCAGTACAGGAAGACAGATATAGGTGCAGCCAGTATAGTTAGCCAGGAATATGTGCCCCAGTATAGGTAGCAGGTATGGGTGCCCCAATATAGGTAGTAGGTATAGGAGCCCCCAGTATAGGTAGCAGGTATCAGTGACACACACACACACACACACACACACACACTCTCTCTCTCTCTCTCTCTCTCTCTCTCTCTCTCTCTCTCCGGCATACTGCTCCTGAGTTGTTTTTAAAGAGACCCCGTTCTGAAAAAAACCTCCCCTGTGGGGTACTTACCTCAGGAGGGGGAAGCTCAGGGCCGGCCCGCTCATGAGGCGGGGTGAAACATTTGCCTCAGGCGGCAAATCTGGGGGGGAGGCACCCGCCTCTCCATGGACGCTGGGGCCGCCCGCCGAGCTGGAGGGGTAGCGGGCAGAAAGGGGGTATTGGGCCTAGCGGCGGGGAGGGGGGTCGGACCCCCCCCTCCCTCGCCTGGGTCCCCCGATCTGCGCTCCTCCTCCAGCGTAAAGTACCAGCCAGCGTGCATATGACGAAGAGGCAACGGGCGGGGGAATCACTCACCTCTTCCGCGTTCCATCGCGTGCTCCACTGACGTCACTTCCGGCAACGCCGCCCACTGTATTGTAAGTGGACGGCCTTGCAGGAAGTGACGTCAGTGGAGCGCACGATGGAACGCGGAAAAGGTGAGTGATTCCTCCGCCCGTTGCCTCTTCAACATATGCGCGCTGGCTGGTACTTTACGCTGGAGGAGGAGCGCAGATCGGGGGACCCAGGCGAGGCAGGGGGGGGGGTCCGACCCCCCTCCCCGCCGCTAGGCCCAATACCCCCTTTCTGCCAGCTACCCCTCCAGCTCGGCACCCCCCCCCCCCTCCCGGCTGGGGGGGGGGGGCGCGCGATTTTTTTCTAATTTTGCCTCAGGCGGCAAAAAGTCTAGGGCCGGCCCTGGGGAAGCCTAAGGGCCCTTTTACACTTAATCAGTTGCTCTCAGTTAAAACGGAAAGAAAACTGATTTTCAAAGTAATGCCCATGTTTTCCTATGGCACATTTCACACTTAACGCGTTTTAACTGAAATATTCTTCCCAATGCACTGCTATGGGAAAAACGCGTACCAACGCACACTAACGCATACCGACTGATTAAGTGTAAAAGGGCCTCCTTTGCTGTAGCTGCAGGCAATCCAGCGCTGGCTCCCCCGAAGCCTCCCGCAATCCTGGCTCGACAAGCCTGACAAGCTAGATTTATTTACCTTCCTGGCTCCAGTGGGGGCGCTGTTGCAGCTCTCAGCGTGGAAATAGCCGATCTCCGTCGGGTCCGCTCTACTACGCAGACAACGTGTGCCAACGCAGTATAGCGGACTGACAGCGATTGTCTATTTCCGCCTATCTCCGAGCGGAGATCAGATACTGCGCCTGCGCTGAAGCCGGGAAGGTAAATATTTACATCCCCGCTGTTCGGAGGGGCACAACGAGACCGCCGTGGGACACAGGAGGTCGGGGGAAGCCTCGATAGGATCCGGAGGCTTCCCCCACCCGAGATGAGTACCCCCCGGGTGAACTTTGTCTCGTTACAGGTTTTCTTTACCAGCGCTGCAGCAGCGTGATTTTAGGATACTGATCTGTCTGCGGAACACTCACAGCAGGTAGAACGATCCACTCTTCTTACCCATTCTTTGCAGGGTGAACTCAGCTTATTCTCTTAAGAAATAAGCTTTGTAGAGAAGTCACAGGTCTGACCCGGAGTTTGTCGTTATCTCGGGTAAAGAGAAATCTTCTCCGCTCAATTACAGCCTAAGCGCTCCCTCTCCATTAGCCCCGCGGGGAGTGGAACCTTGCCTCACTAGCAATAGGCAATTAAGCTGTTGATGCCTCCTGATAATGGGGGTCAATAAGTAATTGGCATATTAACACCTGTAAATTTCTATCTCTGCACATCCCCGGAAGCGTGACTGATTAGTAATTACATCGCCGGCGCTAATAAGATCCCAGCCGTCAGCGGCAGATCGTTACATTCTGTAGGCTAGAAACCTGCAGTGAGGGGAATACGGAGGCTGCCATAATCATTCTCTAATAAACAGCTTCTGTGCTGATGCCCCGCCTCTAATACTATAAGCCACTCCCCCCAAAATGAGCATGCAGATCAGATGCCGTGACATTGTGGGTGACATCATATGCTCACTCCAACCTGAATGGTCGCAAATACCTGTTTTAAGAAGGCAAAATACCATTTTGCCAGGTATTTTAGTAAGAGGGCTTATTGGTCCTTTATTGTCCCTTACACACTCCTGGGAGTTCTGGTTCACCATGAGTTTGCTGTAACTCTTTTTAAAGGGAACCTTAACTGAGAGGGATATGGATGTTTCCAGTACAAGTTGCCTGGCTGTCCTGCTGATCTTTGGCTGTAGTAGTGGCTGAATCACACACCTGAAACAAGCATGCAGCTAATCCAGTCTGGCTTCAGTCAGAGCACCCGATCTGCATGCTTGTTGAGGGGCTGTGGCTAAACGTATTAGAAACACAGGATCAGCAGGAGAGTCAGGCAACTGGTATTATTTTAAAAGGAAAAACTACTACGCAGGTGCAGAACGCATTAGGCGATATGAACAAGGCGGGAGCGCATGCGCAGTTGACCTCGGACCAAAGGACTTTCCCGGAGCAAATTGCAGAAGAACGGGGAATTGGGAGAGAACGGCGGCGAGGGAACGATCAGGCCGGAGGAAGCCCCAGGTATGTGCACATTTTTTTTAAGAGGCCCCCTTCTCAGGGTTACTTTACAAGTGACACTGAAGCAAAATGATATAATTGTATGTGTAGTGCGGATAATGAATAAACCCTTAGTAGGAAAGAAAATAAGTCTCATAATTTTATTTTCAGTTATATAGTTTTTTTTCATAACATTGCATCATTCTCTAGTATTTGCAGTTTACACACTACACTCAGCATTTTAAATTATTTCACAGAGCAGGCTAATGACCTTTTGAACTTTCCTCTGCAGAAAAAAGCAATACAGTGACAGACACTTGAGATAATAAGCTTTAGAAGACAGAGCTCACTGCGACTTTGAAAGTCATAGAGATCAGTTGCTCTTTTGCATAGATAACTGGTGTTTCTTAACTCTTCCTGTACTGGAAACAATATTCTACTCATATCTCTGCTGCTGATGGTTTATTTCTTAGCTGTTGTGCTACACATACGAATCTTTATCTTATAAGTTTATTTTCACTTCAGATTCCCTTTAAGGTCCAGTAAAACCCCAAAATTCAAGTATGCTTGTCATACTGCAGAGCCGCTGGCTTCCTGCCTCCTGTAGGTTCAGCCGGTGAGTGGGTGAGTCAGAAGTAACCGTGTGACTCCCGAAGAATAGAGAGAAGGCTACTACTTCCAGCATTACAGCAGAAAACATGTGGCTGAAGGTGGTGGCAAAGGGTGATGACAGAGGGACGGACAAGGGTGGAGCATAAAGATAGTTTGCACATTTGTTTCTTTAGCTGTACAACCCCCCCCCCCCCCCCCCCCATTCAATGGATAACTCAGATTTAGTTTGACATTTATCCTTTAAAGGAATACTGTAGGGGGGTCGGGGGGAAATGAGGTGAACTTACCCGGGGCATCTAATGGTCCCCCGCAGACATCCTGTGCCCGTGCAGCCGCTCACCGATGCTCCGGCCCCGCCTCCGGTTCACTTCTGGAATTTACGACTTTAAAGTCTGAAAACCACTGCGCCTGCATTGCCGTGTCCTCGCTCCCGCTGATGTCACCAGGAGCGTACTGCAGAGGCCCAGTATGGTCTGTGCCTGCGCCATACGCTCCTGGTGACATCAGCGGGAGCGAGGACATGACAACACAGGCGCAGTGGTTTTCAGACTTTAAAGTCTGAAATTCCAGAAGTCAACCGGAGGCGGGGCCGGAGCATCGGTGAGTGGCTGCGTGGGTACAGGATGTCTGCGGGGGACCATTAGATGCCCCGGGTAAGTTCAACTCATTTTCCCCGACCCCCCTACAGTATTCCTTTAAGACTCATTGTTTCATATTGTATCTATTTTACAGTGTTGTGTAATATGTTAGTGCTCTTTAAACAAAGTGTATTAATAATAATAATAATAATATGACTAGTAAACACCGCTAAAGCGCTCTGCAGTCTCGTTCTCTCTAACCATTCTGTCTGTTCTCTGTGTCTGCAGAAGCCGACCTGGTGATCAGCGAGGTGATGTGGTGGGACCACGGCGTCTATTTCTGCACAGTGGAGGCGACGGGGGATACAGCCGGGGACCCCGATAAAGAAATTAAGCTCATTGTGCTGCGTAAGTTATAGCAAAACCCTCCGAGCCTGAACTCTGCATGTTTCTATTTTTTTAATGAAAAGGGTTTTTTTTATCTTCTTTAGGGATGGTCTCAATTGCCCAATTCCGAATCCGCCAAAATTTTGCCTTGAATTCCAAATGTAGTTTTTGCATTGCAAAATTTAAAATAATGGTGATTACGGTATTTTCTTGCATTAAAGTGGACCTGAACTCTTCCATAAGAAAGAATGAAAGCAGAGAGGAATGCACCCTGTATGTATTTAGAGAGTTTAGCCTGTCTGATTCCCCTTTATCTGTGCCTTACCAGAAGCTGTAATTTGATCTCGAGTGAGGTCAGCAGGGAACCAGAGGGAAATAAAAACCTTTATGAAGTTTCAAAACCTCACTCTGACTACTGGAAGCTAGTATGTTCTTACGAAGAAAGAAAAAATAAGTTATGGCCAGAATTACACTTTAACAAAGCCGTAATGTATTCCTGACAGTTTAATGGCCGTCTGTAAGGGCCATGGCACTCTAGAGCGTTTTTAGCCTCATTTCGGAGTCCCCGCTGATCCTGAAACGCTGGGCTTAATGACGGTTAATGAAGGTGAGGCCACAGGGGCGATTGTGATTTGCGGGACCCTCAGAGCATTTTCAGAGCGATTTAATGGGGGAAAGCAGGGCTCCGAATCACTTTCCTCTAAATTGCTCTGAAAATCAGATTGCAAAATCGCTTTCAGCCTTTTGCGTGCGATCAACAAACACACATGGGCGCCCGCCACCCGGGCTAATAAGTGATGGTAGAAAATAAGGAAATGCTGAAGATAATGGACAACTGAAATAAGAGCGATATGGAAGCTGCCGTGTTTATTTCCTTTTCAGCAATACCAGTTGCCTGGCTGTCCTGCTGATCCTCTGCCTCTAATACCTTTAGCCGTAGCCCCTGAACAAGCATGCAGCAGATCAGGTGTTTTTGACATTATTGTCAGGTCTGCGCCTGCGCAGTGCACCATGGACAACGTGGCCATGGTTGACAGCGGTGCATCATGCAGGCGCAGTAAGGACGACCTTGAGGTCATCCTCTGCACCGTGCGGGGAGCCAGAACGGCGGCGGAAAGCAGGAGCGGTCAGCGTGGGACAGTCGGCTGCAAGGGGCTGGAGAAAGCCCCAGGTGAGTAAGGCTGATTTTTTTTTATTTTTTCCTGATGATTCCTTTAAGAGAAAAAGTTAATGGAATAGGGTGCTTAACCTATTTTGGTTCCTGGACGTAGAAACTACGTCCAGGAACCATGCGCGCTCGTGTTACGCTTAGAGTGACGTCATGTAAACAAACTCATGGCCGCCATCTTGTGGCCAAAAAGTAAAACTACAACAAAAAGTAAAAAAAATTAAAATCAACACACAATTACATTAAAAAAACTATGGTTTACATCCCACCCTCCCAAAAATACCCAAATAAAATGTTTAATATAAAAAAAAATAAAAAATAAAACGTAAATATTCACCTAAGGGTCTAAACTTTTTAAATATCAATGTAAAGATGAAATATTTCTATATATTTTTTATTTTAAACTTGTAAATAGTGATAGATGCAAAACGGAAAACATGCACCTTTATTTCCAAATAAAATATTGTCGCCATACATTGTGATAGGGACATAATTTTAACGGTGTAATAACCGGGACATATGGGCAAATACAATACGTGAGTTTTAATTATGGGGGCATGTATTATTTTAAGCGAGGAGAACGCCAGCGCATACCACTAAGGCTGCATCTGAAATGACCACCAGCTCAGTGTGTAGCACCTATATAGACTTTCTACACACTTCGCATTCAATTCAGATGCAAACTGTCAGGTTAGCTGCTCCCAGCCCCTCCTCCTGAGTTTCCTGTTTGCATGATAAGTAGTAGCAGATTTGCATATGATTTGCATCTGAATTGAATGCGAAGTGTGTAGAAAGTCTATATAGGTGCTACACACTGAGCTGGTGGTCATTTCAGATGCAGCCTTAGTGGTATGCGCTGGCGTTCTCCTCGCTGTATTACCAAATGTAAGTTACACATTTTTTTCTGCTTAGCTGCTCCCGAGGTTTTAAATTTAGGTTAGGTCACTTGCCCGGAGGTCTGCCTCACCGTGGCGCAAGTGTCTAGTATAATATACTTTGCATGCAATCCGTATTGCAAGCTAAAGTACCTCCTAGTTTAATAAATGTTAGCACTTGTCTTGGATGCAGGGCATGCATTTTTCAGTCTGGCAGAGGCGGTGTATGCCTATGCGATTAACCATTCAATTGCAGCATGTGTTTAGGGATGCGCAGCCTTTCCCCCCACCTTTCCTTAACTATGTATTATTTTAAAACTATAATGGCTGAAAACTGAGAAATAATGAATTTTTTCAGTTTTTTCTTATTCTTCCTGTTAAAATGCATTTACAGTAAAGTGGCTCTTAGCAAAATGTACCACCCAAAGAAAGCCTAATTGGTGGCGGAAAAAACAAGATATAGATCAGTTCATTGTGATAAGTAGTGATAAAGTTATAGGCTAATCAATGGGAGGTGAACATTGCTCAAGTGAAAACGACGGAACGCGAATGGGTTAATACTTGGTTTTTATAGAAAACACAGTCATGTAGATTTTTTTGTCCCTGGTGTAACATTTTATCTCTTCCTCCTGCACAGACTGGCTGACCGTACTTTTCATCGTGATGGGGGGATTACTTCTGCTCATGTTCGTAGGGATCTGCTGCTGCCAGTGCTGCCCCCAGTGCTGCTGCTGCTATGTCCGCTGCCCCTGCTGCCCGGAAAAGTGCTGCTGTCCGGAGGAAGGTAAGTCTCTGTCTCCTATAAAGCAAATCTGACTGCAGGCTGTACAGTGAGGAAGAGCTACTGACTGTGGTGCCTCTGAGGGTGGTCATGTGATCAACTGACTGTGGCGCCTCTGAGGAGAGTCATGTGATCAGTTGACTGCAGGGCCTCTGAGGAGAGTCCCATGATCAGCTGACTGCGGTGCCTCTGAGGAGAGTCATGTGATCAGTTGACTGCAGGGCCTCTGAGGAGAGTCACATGATCAGCTGACTGCGGTGCCTCTGAGGAGAGTCACATGATCAGCTGACTGCGGTGCCTCCGAGGAGAGTCATATGATCAGCTGAGTGGTCAGTGGAATAACAGATGGAGAAAAGGGGGCAGGGCATGTACCACTGAGAGAACCTGAAGCAAAAGGTGTAAAGAGGCTGCCATATTTTACTTCCTTTTAAACAATACTGGTGCCTGGCTGTCATATTTATCATTCTAACATCAGTAGTTTGGTTTTTTGTTGTCAGAAACACCTGATCTGCATACTACTTCAAGGTCTATGGCTGAATGTACTGGAGGCAGAGAATCAGCAACTGGTATTGTTTAAAAGGAAATATATATGTCAGCCAAATGATGTCATAAGTTGGCAACACTTCTGGATCGGAGGAGTGCCTCCCTGGCCACACCCATGAGCTCCACTGACCTATATTCTTGTAGCAGCCACGACCCTATACATCATCAGTGACTTGGCAGTCATACCTTGCTGTGATCACGTAGAACAGTTTTTTCCGACATCATTAGCATGTTTAGGCACGCGTTCCACTGCATAGGCCAAAAGCCATTTCCCGGAGTCTATGGATGCAGCTTACGGAGATCCTTACTCCATTCTCTAATAGTCTCTATATACTTCTTGCGGCATCCCCTGCTTTTCTTATTAGGGAGCTTTTCTGTGACTATACACAACAATCCAAGCCTACATCTGAGAATTCCCTAAGCTGGGATTTTTGCTCCTGAAGAAGTGAACAATATTATATTTTTGGTTCACGAAACGCATATCACTTGTCTAGTATTTGTCTCTCCAAATCATGTGCGTAGAAATGGTGTAATGGAAAAAGTACCCCCTGCCCCTTTCGTCCAGAATATTGTGGAATGAAACTATTTCTTGGTATGTGTGTACAACAAATAATGTTGTTGGCAAATGTGTGATATTTCAGCTTGTTTTTTTTAAAGGGAACCTGAAGTGAGAGTGATATGGCGGCTACCATGTTTATTTCCTTTTATACAATACAAGTTGCCTGGTTGTCCTGCTGATTCTCTGCCTCTAATACTTATACCTATAGACCCTGAACAAGCATGCAGATCAGGTGTTCTGACTGAAGTCTGACTGGATAAGCCACATGCTTGTTTCAGGTGTTTGATTCAGACACTACTGCAGCCTATGAGATTAGCAGGATAGCCAGGCAACTGGTATTTAAAAGTAAATAAATATGGCAGCCACCATATCCCTCTCACTTCCGGTGTCCTTTAACTTGTCTTTTGTTAAATTTAACCTCCTTAGCAGTAACCATGAGCTACACTCGGGGTGGAAAGCAGCAGCTCAGAGCGGTTAACTCGAGCTACACTGGTGGTAGCCGCCGGGAGGCCCATGCAGAGTATTGCGCACAGCGGGCATCCTCACTCACCTCCCGGACAATCCAGATGCTGGCTGCCATTCCTCTTCCTGTCCACGGAGGCTCTGCATTCCCCTGGTGAGATCGCCGACTGTTGTCATGATGACAGCCGGCACTCTCACTACAGGGTTACAGCACCACCCGGGAAACGGAGGGAGAACTGCAGCCCTGGATCCCAGGGAGGTGGGTAAGTGTAGAGGCTGCTTCAGGCTCTTTCGTGGTATGCTTAGGGTCTAAAAGCACAAGAAAATTTTTTATCACTTTTAGACCCTAAAATCAGGAATCATACTGCCAGGGAGGTTAATAAATTGAAGTTTATTTTGTAAGAAAAAAAAAAAATGACCTATCTCATGAGTCTGCAACAATTAAAAGTTGCACTTACTTGATGTATGCGAAAATGCGCATAAGGACCATTGCCTTCAGCTGTGTCTGCCGCCTCCTGCAGTACTGTGGTCCCCGATGTCAGCGAATCAAGGCTCCAGCAGCAGACTTACATGTGGCAGGAACGTTGCTACGTGTTTCGCTATACCATGCCTTCATCGGGGAAGACCAGACCCCCGAAAATGCATAGCAACATCACTAGCACATGGTAGTCCTCTGCTTGAGCCTTGTCCCTCTTTGGGGCTATATAATTGCTTCCTCCCATTTATGGTGCATTCGGAATGTTATTTTTATGAAATGTCGATTTCTCTTTCAAAGACTAGTATGATTAAATCCAACATGTTTGTCTTTAAAGAGGTTTTAGACTGAGGACGAGCATGATGCGGAGTCCTGTCTGTGCTAATAAACCTTGTTTCCCTGCAGCGATCGCACGCCACCGCTACATGAAGCAGGTGCAAGGCCTGGTGCCCTGGATGATGGAGAAACAGTACTATGCCGGGGCCGACCGCAACTCGCAACACTCCTCTTACCAGCTGAACCCCTTACTGCAGAGAGGTGAGGACACGGGTGGGCGGGGCTGAGAGTGTCAAGGGTGGAGCTTATTTTACTTTTTTCTTCTCTTGAGGGATATGTGATTATCGCAAAATTACTCAATAAGGCTCCCTACACACTGCATGCGATTCCGATTTTTAATCGTTTTTTTTTTACATCCGATTCTGATTTTAATCGTTGCTGCGTTTTTTTCCTCCATTTTTCTGTTAATTGCATTCAGGGAAAATCTGAATTCCAAATCGGAATCAGAAACGGAACCGGAATCGCAAAACGGATTTGCAGTGTGCAGGGAGTCTTAGCGTGGTTAAAAATCACTGTACACTCCCGTGATTCAGAGAGATCGCGATCAGCTCTTTATTAAGCACTGTACCACGATCGCTCCAGAATCGCGGCAAAATGCTGCAGGTAACACGGTTTGCGATTGGCGCTAATCGACCGCGATCGGTGAGATCACTGCCATTGGGTTAGAATGGCACTGGCGATTTAAAAAGCACTAGCACTTCGGCAATTAGCAGGAATCGCCCGCTACTCGCCGTAGTGAGAACACGCCCTCACAGTCATATGTCTGAAAGCATCGACCTGGTTTTACAGCCTGACAATCTTTTCGAACATTCAAAAAAGTGTTTAAAGGTGGCCATACACTGGTTGATTTGCCATCAGATCGACCAACAGATAGATCCCTCTCTGATCGAATCTGATCAGAGAGGGATCGTATGGCTGTCTTTACTGCAAACAGATTGTGAATCGATTTCAGCATGGTCTCCGCTGTCTCTTCTCCGGTCTGGGCTCCTCCAGCTTCACTTTACTTCCTGCCGGGGGAAATTTAAACAGTAGAGGGCGCTCTACTGTTTAAACTTCCTGCCGGGACAGGAAGAAGTGAAGCCTGCTGGACTCGGAGACAGAGCAGCGGTGACCAGGGGACTCGCGCCGGCGGAACAGGTAATGTATTGCGTCGGGCATTCGAACACCTCTATCGACGCACTCCCGACCCGCCGGTGATCGAGCGAAATCTTCCGCACGGACAGGAACGACGGGAATCGACGGGAACGATCGATTTCGGATGGAAATCGATCGTTCGGTCAGCGTTTGCGCGACGATTTCACAGCCGATTCGATCACAGTGATCGAATAGGCTGTGTATTGGTGGGAAAATTGGTAAGTGTATGGGCCCCTTAATAGGGAGGCAGATTGCTTGACTGACAGATCCAAAGATAAAAGGCATCATAAGGAACAATAGACTCTGCCTGGGAGACAGTGGTTATAGTAATAAGACACCCTGAGGAACAATAGGCTCAGTCTGGGAGACTTTGAATATCTAATGCTTGGCATACACGGTAAGTTTGTTTCCTTATCAATCGAGTCGCTGATGGCTCGATTGATAATATCCGACAGGTCCGATGACCCGCCGGTTAAATTCCACGCGGGCAGACGATAGCTGGGAATCGAGCGGCTGATAAGGCATGCCCGCGGGGACGAGCTGGAATCGATCCGCGCGCATAAACTTACCGTGTATGCCCAGCATTAGTTGGCACAGCAGGAGACATAAAAATTCCTTCTGAAGGCACATATAATCTCAGACCTAGATAGAAAAGAGAGGATTTATAAAGAAGCGGAAAATACAATTCTCCAGTAAGTGCCTTTATTTTTTCAGCGACACATTTATAAGAGTGACGATCATCTTAAAGAGAACCCGAGGTGTGTTTAAAGAATGTTATCTGCATACAGAGGCTGGATCTGCCTATACAGCCCAGCCTCTGTTGCTATCCCAAACCCCACTAAGGTCCCCCTGCACTCTGCAATCCCTCATAAATCACAGCCATGCTGTGAGGCTGTGTTTACATCTGTAGTGTCAGTCTCAGCTGCTCCCCCGCCTCCTGCATAGCTCCGGTCCCTGCCCCCATCCCTTCCCTCCAATCAGCAGGGAGGGAAGGGATGCAGGCGGGGACTGCAGTTCTGCAGGAGGCGGGGAGAGCAGCAGACTGACACTATAGAGATAAACACAGCCAGCTCTGACAAGCTGTTTGTCAGCAGCGTGGCTGTGATTTATGAGGGATTGCAGAGTGCAGGGGGACCTTAGGGGGGTTTGGGATAGCAACAGAGGCTGGGCTGTATAGGCAGATCCAGCCTCTGTATGCAGATAATATTCTTCAAACCCACCTCGGGTTCTCTTTAACCTCCCTGGCGTTCTATTAAAATCGCCAGGGAGGCTGCGGGAGGGTTTTTTTTAAATTAAAAACTGAAAGTTGGCTGCATGAAAGCCCACTAGAGGGCGCTCCGGATGGCGATCAAAAGTAACAAGGAAGGCCGCAATGAGCGGCCTTCCTTGTTTCGCTTTCCTCGTCGCCATGGCGACGAGCAGAGTGACGTCATGGACGTCAGCCGACGTCCTGACGTCTGCCGCCTCCGATCCAGCCCTTAGTGCTGGCCAGAACTGTTTGTTCCGGCTGCGCTGGGCTCGGGCGGCTGGGGGGACCCTCTTTCGCCGCTGCACACGGCGGATCGCCGCTGCACGCGGCGGATCGCCGCGCTGCGGCGGTGATCAGGTAGCACACGCGGCTGGCAAAGTGCCGGCTGCGTGTGCTGCTTTTTATTTCATAGAAATCGGCCCAGCGGGGCCTGAGAAATCCTCCTGCGCAGGTTACCCCGAGCTCGGGATAACCGGCAAGAAGGTTAAAGGATCAAAACTTTATATTATCATTATTTAGTATTTATATAACGCCAACATCTTCCGCAGCGCTGTGCAGTGTATTGTCACTTACCTGTCCCTCAGAGGGGCTCACAATCTAAACCCTACCATAGTTCTATGTCTATGTATGTATCCTGTAGTGTATATCTAATGCTGGGAATACACAATGAGATTTTTCAGTCGATTTGCTGTCCGATCTTATTTCCAATCGATTCCCTAATCTTTTCTCATCGATTTCCATTCACTTCTATGAGAAATTGATCAGAAAAACAGTCGAAAATAAGATCGGACATGTCGGAAATTATCTATCGAACCATCTGCTGAAAAAATGTATGGTGTATTCCCAGCATAAGGCCAATTTTAGGGGGAAGCCAATTAACTTATCTGTATGTTTTTTGGGATGTGGGAGGAAACCAGAGTGCCCGGAGGAAACCCACACAGACACTGGCGAACATACAAACTCCGTGCAGATTGTGCTCTGGCTGGTATTCAAACTAGGGTCCCAGCGCTGCAAGGCCAGATTGCTATCCGCTATGCCACCGTGCTGCACTATTATACAGAATCACCCGCTATCTATAGATTGCCAAGCAGCAACAAAACTTTTTAAAAAGTGGACTAAGTTTTTAATGATAATGGCTGAGACATTTTAGAAGTAAGTTTTAAAGGATACCCGAAGTGACATGTGACACGATGAGATAGACATGTGTTTGTACAGTGCCAAGCACACAAATAACTAGGCTGTGTTCCTTTTTTTCTTTCTCTGCCTGAAAGAGTTAAATATCAGGTATGTAAGTAGCTGACTCAGTCCTGACTCAGACAGGAAGTGACTACAGTGTGACCCTCACTGATAAGAAATTCCCCTTTTTTATCTCTCAGAAGCCATTTACTGCTAGGAAAGTGTTTTATAGTTGGAATTTCTTATCAGTGAGGGTCACACTGTAGTCACTTCCTGTCTGAGTCAGGACTGAGTCAGCCACTTACATACCTGATATTTAACTCTTTCAGACAGAGAAAAAAAAAAAAAAAGGAACACAGCATAGTTATTTGTGTGCTAGGCACTGTACATACACATGTCTATCTCATCATGTCACATGTCACCTCGGGAATCCTTTAATGAGGCACTATGGGGATATATAGTAGAATGCAGTCATGTGTTCAGGCTACCCACCTTTCCAGTGATTATCCGAGATTCAGTATCAAACACTTAATATATCTATATATTGCCGTATAATGGCATGTAGCCCCGCCCTCCCAGTAGTGTTTAGCCTAGGCTGTTTAGCTATGCTGAATTCTCCCCATCAACCCTGCGCGTTCTGGGAGACCAGGTATATTTTGTACTGGCTTCAGAATTCTCAGGAACCAAACATAAATAATTTATAAATTAATATTGTTAATAAAGAGACACAATTTTAGTCATTGTTATTTTCACTACAGTCCCTCTTTAATCTGTTGCCATGGTTTTGTGTCTGCAGATCTCTCGTTACAAGGGAGCCTCCCAATGCCTGTGCAGCCAATCTACTCACCTGGCAACAACAAGGTCCTCGACTACCTGGAGAACGAAATTAAGAACCTTAACACAGGCCAGCCGACGGCCCTGCCCCCTCACCACAGTGGCGCTAGCCACCACCCCAGCATGTTGTCCTCTCTGGGGGATGTTGGCGTCCGGGAAGTTGAACGCAGGGTCATCCAGCTTCCTCCAATCGTTGAACACATCGTCACCTCTCACCGGGGCAGCAATAACTCCGCCCAGCACCGCCGGCACAACTCGTGGGAAGCTCTGGACAGTGACCGAGAGAGGAGGAGAACCAGAAGCCCGGAGGACCTCTACCCCACCGACAGCGACTGGAGCGACCGGCAGAGGAATGACCGCTCCCGCGGCTACAGGAGAGACCCACCGGCTGACGCCCGGACAAGGAGAGACGTCTCTCCTCCTCGCAGATACGTCCGCGACGAGGAATACGGGTATGATGACCAGCGTGGGCGTTCCAACCACAGCTCGGATCACAGAAGGTCTCCGGACAGATCGAGGCGGGGTGGAAGTCCCGATCGCTTCTCAAGGAGGAGGAGGAGCCATTCTCCACCGCACAGACGGAACTCCTGGAGCTCGGACGATGACAGTCAGTACACCCGGGGCAGGAGGGAGAGGCAACCGCAGTCCTACGAGTGGCCGGAGAAGCCTCCCAGCTACAAATCTATCGAAGTCACTGCAGGAAAGAGTAAGAACCAGCGGGCGGCTGGGAGACAGTCGGTGAGTTTACTGGAAAATATCCTTAACCTGCCTGGCGTTCTATTAAGATCGCCAGGCTGGCGACCGGACGTTTTTTTTTAATAAAAAAAAACTATTTCATGCAGCCAACTAAAAGTTGGCTGCATGAAATCCCACTAGAGGGCGCTCCTAATCTGTATTTCTGATCGCCTCTGGTGATCAGAAGTAACGGCCCTTCTTGTTTTGCTTTCCTCGTCGCCATGGCGACGAGTGGAGTGACGTCATGGACGTCAGCCGACGTCCTGACGTCAGCCGCCTCCGATCCAGCCCTTAGCGCTGGCCGGAACGGTTTGGTCCGGCTGCGCTGGGCTCGGGCGGCTGGGGGGACCCTCTTTCGCCGCTGCACGCGGCGCATCGCCGCTTCACGTGGCGCATCGCCGCGCTGCGGCGATCGATCAGGTAGCACACGCGGCTGGCAAAGTGCCGGCTGCGTGTGCTCCTTTTTATTTGGAGTAAATCGGCCCAGCAGGGCCTGAGCGACACCCTCCGGCGTCTCTGGACGCTCAGGAGGTTAAAGGATAAGTTCAGTACAGTACTCTTCTTCTAACTGCATGTTGGCTCCTTCCCCACCCCATCCCGCTACCTTACCTCATGATAGGCTGTCTTGGTCAGCTGGGAGGCGTGTCTTCTGCTAACAGAGCAATTATTCTCCCCCATTCTTGTATCAGGTTAACTGTGTGTGTTCAGGCAGCTGTTCGTTGATGAGGGGCTATGTCAGTGATGGCTAGCCTTGGCACTCCAGCTGTGACAAAACTACAAATCCCATCATGCCTCTGCCTCCCCGAGTTATGCTTAGAGCTGTCAGAGTATTGCAATGCCTCATGGGATTTGTTGTTCCACCACAGCTGAAGTGCCAAGGTTAGCCATCACTGGTATATGTTCTGGCCCACCTGGCCGCTGAGATTAAAGATGCCCATTTTCATTCTGCGCAAATGAAAGTTTTGCATTTTCGATCGGAATTGGAAAAATGGAACTTTGAATTCTACGGAAATCAGATTTACGGCAACTGCGTAATTTTAGCCCAATCATAGAACTGGACCAATCGGCGAATGCAATTTTTCAGCAAAAATCGGATCACCGTGGTAATTTTAAATCAATCACAAGATTCCAATATTCTTATTTTCTTTTTTTTTTCATTATTTGCATTCTCTGATGCAAAAAAATGACAAAATACGCCTCGGAAATTGGAAAATCGGAAATTGGCATTGTCGGAAATCAGATTTTCTGACCATCGCTTAGTGAGATCCTAATAATTCTGAGTTGATGCAAATTTTGAGCTAAATTTCTGAAGGGATGTAAAAATAAAAATATTGGGTGTAATATTTGCATCACTTCGGAATTATTATTAATCATTGACCAACCGTATTTTTCACATATGTTGGTTATTGGTTAGGTTGGTAAATGGCCAGAGAAGCCATTGTTAATACCCGAGGTGACGTGACATGAGATAGATATGGGTATGTACAGTGCCTAGCACACAAATACCTATGCTGTGTTTTTTCTGTGCCTTTTTTTTTTCTTTCTCTGCCTGAAAGAGTTAAACATCAGGGATGTAAGTGGCAGTTCCTGTCTGTATCAGGACCGGGTCAGACTACAGTGTGACCCTCACTGATAACAAATTACAACTATAAAATACTTTCCTAGCAGTTTATGTCTTCTAAGAGCAGGAATAAGATAGTCAATAGTTCATAGATTTTAGCTCTGGCATACATCAATGAATGTGTTATTGAGCAAAAACAATAAAACAATAAAACAGGAAAAACTTAAAAAGTAGATTTAAATATAAAATTAAACTCTGGAATATCTTTAAAAAAAAGTCATTTTTAGGAGGAGGAGGGTAGATACAATTCATTAGTTTCGTCTCCGGTGTCCTTTAAAGTGGTCTGAAACTCCAACATAACATTCAATAAAAATGTGTTTGACTACTTTGTATTACTCATACAGTTATCATATTTGCTGTTGTGCATAAGTAATATTGTCTGTTTACAAATGACAAGTTTCCAAAGTGTAGTTTATCTTGCCCTAATAGCTCATAATAGTCATTGCATTTTATTCAAACTGCTTTTTATTATATATTAACATATTTTAATGAGCTATTCTGAGCTGAATGTGTGTCTGAAGCACAGATAGTTCCCTTTAACCACTTCCCAACTGAGGGGTTTTACCCCTTGACCACCAGAGCAATTACCTCTCAGCGCTCCTTCCATTCATTCGTCTATAACTTTATCATTACTTATCACAATGAAATGAACTATATCTTGTTTTTTCCGCCACCAATTAGGCTTTCTTTAGGTGGGACATTATGCCAAGAATTATTTTATTCTAAATGTGTTTTAATGGGAAAATAGGAAAAAAATGTGGGAAAAAAATTATTTTTCAGTTTTCGGCCTTTATAGTTTTTAAATAATGCATGCTACTGTAATTAAAACCCATGAAATGTATTTGCCCTTTTGTCCCGGTTATAAAACCGTTTAATTTATGTCCCTATCACAATGTTTGGCGCAAAATATTTTAATTGGAAATAAAGGTGCATTTTTTTCAGTTTTGCGTCTATCCCTAATTACAAGCCCGTAGTGTATAAAGTAACAGTGTTATACCCTCTTGACATAAATATTTAAAAAGTTCAGTCCCTAAGGTAACTATTTATGTATTTTTTTTCATTGTAAATTTTTTTATTTTTTTTTAATTACAAAAAAATAATAATTGGGGAGTGTGGGAGGTAAGGAGTTAATTTTTTGTGTAACACTAATTTATTTCTATGTAAAAAATGCTTTAGGGTGTAATTTACTATTTGGCCACAAGATGGCAACAGTAACTTTTTGTTTAATACAACCTGCAAGCGTCCTTCCGGACGCTTGCAGGAAGTACTAGGAGGCTGAGAGTTTTTTTTTTTTCTCACAATGATCGCGCTGCTTATCGGATAAGCAGCGGATCATTGCGGGGCTTAGATCAACGAACGGGAATGGATTTTCCCGTTCATTGAACTCCGGGCGAGCGGCCGGCGGCGTAATTTACCGGCGGGAGTGCGCGCTAGAGCGAGCGGGAGCGCGGGCAGCGGCGGGAGCGCGGAAAGTACGGATTTCTCTGTCCCTGGGGGTTAAAGGATGGAATACGGGACGGAGAAATTCGTACGCGTGGGGGTAAAGTGGTTAACTTGTTACACTGTGTTTACATACATTGTAACAACATTGGAATGTAAACAAATATACTGTTATCTCTAGTTTGGATGCGGATTTCAAGCTGAATAGCAGGACAAAGTGCTTTGTTTAACCATTTCAGTGATGTTCTACTAAAAAGATTTCTGGGATAGTAGCTTTCAAGCTGTGAGGAATCTTTTAGAGCAAAGTAGAAATGCCGGCTTTCAGACCACTTTAAAGGTGAACAAAGTGCTCCAAAGGATACCTCAGCAGAGGGAATCCTCTACAGCAGGGATGTCAAACAGGTCCTTAGAGGGCCAAGGTCCTCACACATTTTTGACACAGCTGAAATGAATTGATGGGTCTGAATCAGGAAAGGTGCGGTCCAGGTCCATCGGGTAGAACACATTCCTCTCTTTCTCAGTCCATGCTAAACACTGGCATGGATCTGGCCCTCCAGGCCTGGAGTTCCACACCTGTGCTTTAGATAATCCAAAGGTTTCCCCTGATCTCCTGGCCTCCGCCGATCCAGTGCTGGGACTCACCGAACCTCTGCGATAAGGGCTTGTTGAAGAGTGGCCGCCCCTCTGTCCATGAATGAGCACAGACGCAGGACCCCTCGTTTCTGCGCACTACCACAGACCAGATTGGGCTTTTTGTGCCCAGCAACTCTGTGTTACTGCAAGGTGTCGTGCGACTGCGCTCGTTCACAAGTGGGAGTTCACAAACGTCTGTTCGGTCTTGAGGAGGATGTGGGATGTCTACTGAGGGAAGTATCTGACTTTTGCTTTTTTTTTTAATTTTTTATGACAGGTTTACTGTAATGCTTTTGAGTTAAAGGATACCGGAAGTGACATGTGACATGATGAGATAGATGGGTATGTACAGTGCCTAGCACACAAATAACTAGGCTGTGTTCCTTTTTTTCTTTCTCTGCCTGAAAGAGTTAAATATCAGGTATGTAAGTGGCTGACTCAGTCCTGACAGGAAGTGACTACAGTGTGACCCTCACTGATAAGAAATTCCAACTATAAAACACTTTCCTAGCAGAAAATGGCTTCTGAGAGCAAGAAAGAGATAAAAAGGGGAATTTCTTATCAATGAGGGTCACACTGTAGTCACTTCCTGCCACTTACATACCTGATATTTAACGCTTTCAGGCAGAGAAAGGAAAAAAAGGAACACAGCATAGTTATTTGTGTGCTAGGCACTGTACATACACATGTCTATCTCATCATGCCACATGTCACTTCGGGTATCCTTTAAATGGGAAGGGCAGCTAGTTAAGAGTGGGTTAAAGGGCTCCCGAGGCAAACAGCATTATGTATTTATACTTCCAACCCCTAGAAGTCATTTGGGTCCCTTGGCGCAGCTCCGATCCCCCTCGGGGTCCCGCTGGCCGTCCTGGAAGGATCGGGACTCCTGGTGGATCAGCACTTCTGCGGATGCACCCTCTTATGTGTAACTGGGGGCTTAACACAGTGCAGACTGAGCCTGTGGGGAGGGGGCATTAAGCGATAAATGTCAACTGAAGTGAGAGGTATGTGGACGCTGCCGTATTTATTACCTTTTAAGCAATACCAGTTGCCTGGCAGCCCCGCTGATCCTCTGCCTCTAATACTTTTAGCTATTTGCTCTGAATAAGCATGCAGCGGATCAGGCGTTTCTGGCATTGTTGTCAGATCTGACATGGTTAGCTGCATGCTTGCTTCTGGTGTTATTCAGACACTACTACAGCCAAATAGATCAGCAGGGCTGCCAGGCAATTGGTATTGTTTAACCTCCCTGGCGTTCTATTAAGATCGCCAGGGAGGCTGCGGGAGGGTTTTTTTTTTATAAAAAAAAAACTATTTCATGCAGCCAACTGAAAGTTGGCTGCATGAAAGCCCACTAGAGGGCGCTCCGGAGGCGTTCTTTCGATCGCCTCCGGCGCCCAGAATAAACAAGGAAGGCTGCAATGAGCGGCGGCGATCAGGCAGCACACGCGGCTGGCAAAGTGCCGGCTGCGTGTGCTGCTTTTTATTTCATAAAAATCGGCCCAGCAGGGCCTGAGCGGCGACCTCCGGCGGTAATGGACGGATATACTCGTCCATACCGTCAAGGAGGTTAAAGAGTAACTGTCGGGCATAAAATCAAAAATCAATTATTTATTTGTGTCTGGTAAACCAGTTATAAGAATGCTAACCAGGCAATCCAAAAGTTAAAATCATTCCCCAGTTTACCTGACTCTTATTTGGTACACACAACATTTGGTACACAAAAAGGAAGTTGCAGGGCATGCTGGGTTGTCCTCCTTTGCTTCCCCTCAGACTTAACTAATGCAGCCTGATTGGCTGAAGACTCTTTCCCTCATGTTTTCCCCTCCCACACCTCTGTTCCTCTCTGATTGGCCAGTATTTCTCATGCTGAGACAATGCACTTTCTATAGTGAAGGGTGGGCAATGCATACACAATCAGGCAGAGGAGAGTAAGGGAGGAAATGACCTCAGGATTGGCTTCAAAATAGCCACAGCTAAAATGGAAAATGCTAAGAAGCATTTTCCCTTATATATGTGTTTTTTTTCTGAGATAGTATGGCTGACAGCTCCTCTTTAAAAGTAAATAAATATGGCAGCCTCCATATTCATGTGTCCTTTATGACCAGTTGACTAGTTTGTGTCTAGAAAGAAGCTGATGTAATGGCCCATACTCACGGGCAGCATTTGTGGCCTGTCGCCAGCACACGTGAGCGTGTGGGCGACAGCTCCTTGCCAGGTCCCTCCGCGTACACACGCGGAAGAGGGACCAGCGGCGCGACGGAAGCTGTCGCCGACGTTCCTCCTCCCCCCGCCAGAAGCTCCGTATACCTCAATGGAGGTTGCTGTCGCTAGTCCGCGTACTCACGCGGACTAGCGACAGTTGCGGCGGAGTTGTGGCGGCGACTGTCGCCAGGCGATTGAGCAGTTCAATCGCCTGGCGGCATCAGCGACGGACGACAGTTCGGGGTGCGCGCGCGTTCAACGGCACATACTCACGGGCGACCTGTCGCCGCAACACGCGCACGCCGCGTGTTGCGGCGACAATTGTAGCCCGTGAGTATGGGCCATTAGGCTAGGCTTGTGTGACCCTGTTGCAGATTTTAAGCCTGGTTTTTATTTGACCCGCCCTCTCGTTTGTGTTTCAGGACCGAGCCAGCTCCAGAAGCGGGAGAAGTATGGTGATTTAGTAACCCATCAAGTGACAAGGACATTCCAAGAGAAAATGGTTCAAGGAACAGACCTGACACTCCCCCACGGCTCACCCTCCAATGGGGGAACATGAGTGCCGAATCTGAGCCAAAAATAAGCTCCTTCCCTTCTTTCCAGGGCGCAGGGAACCAGCTGGGACCACCAAACCTGTATTAAGGCTTGTTTAACCTAGCGAATTATAATGAGCCAAGTGCACTTACCTATAGTAACCAATCAGAATCCAGCTGATCACTCACCGCTGTGTCTTAAAGTGTACGGACGGTGCCCAAGGTTTTATATACGTCTGATATGGCACTATACAGCTCACATTTGCAGAAATAATGCCTAGATGCCTTTTGTAGACCCATAAAGCTGTCATGTGGCTTGGGTGCCTGTTTTCAAAACTCCACTCATCAGCTCTATGGACATTGCCTTGATTATCTCTCTAGACTTGGGAGACGCTGGTTTTAACCCTATAGCAGCCAATTTATTTAGAGTCTTGCAAGTGCTCCAGACCAATTTTTTTTTATTTATTTGTTACATTTTCCTGCTTCTAATTAGTACTCCTGTGATTTGTATTTATGGCCACTTGTCACTAGGGGGCAGTGTGAGACAATAACAGAGGACTTCTGCATTCAGTTTCTATATGTTCTGCTAGCAGAGGGAGATCAAAGCATTCCAAGAATTTACAGCACGACGAGTTCTGTGGACTGAGATCAGAAGCAGAGCACTCCTCTCAAACGAGACAACTCTATTGAAGTTGCTAATGGTTAATTTCACCTATGCCACCACTTAGTGCATTTCACGGTGGGCGAAGGGAGTTAAGGTGCATACACACATCAGACTATAGTCTTTGGAAAATGAAAGATCACAGACCAATCTTACCACCCTTCATGTAGTATGAGAGCCATACCTACACAGTCTATTCTATGGAGCTGAACTCCCCATCAGATAGAAATCTTTGCAAGATGCTGCACACACAGATGCTGTACAGACACAAAAGATCAGTATCTGCAAAAGATCTGTTCCTGCCAAAAATCCATTCCTGCAAATTGCAATGATAGTCTATGAGATCTGCAGATCCTCATACACACATGATTTAACTGACATTCATCTGCAGATCAGATCCACCAGGATGGATTTTCAGATCTGCAGATGATTGCTTGATCTGCAGATGAATGTCAGTTAAATCATGTGTGTATGATGATCTGCAGATCTCATAGACTATCATTGCAATTTGCAGGAATGGATTTTTGGCAGGAACAGATCTTTTGCAGATACTGATCTTTTGTGTCTGTACAACATCTGTGTGTGCAGCATCTTGCAAATATATTTATCTGATGGGGAGTGCAGCTCCATAGAAAAGACTGTGTAGGTATGGCTCTCATACTACATGGAAGGGTGGTAAGATTGGTCTGTGATCCTTCATTTTCCAAAGACTATGGTCTGATGTGTGTATGAGCCTTTACAACCAGCTCTTGCTGGAGTGAGACTTTTTTCGTGAAATCTGATTGGTCACTGCAGATTACACATATCCGCAGCTAACCAGTAGATTTGGGGTAAAACTGTAGCAGGGAAACCGTAAACCAATTGTATGGAATTGCAGCCAAACAGATTCCAGATGTCATTTTTTGTGTAGATGATACTCATCTGATTGGTTGGCCAGGCCGGCACCCCTTTTCCTTTGATTTCTCCCAGCAGTGCCTTTTATGATAAACTGGAGCAATAAAACACTATTCATTCTACAACCAGTATGTGCCTTACAAATGGGGCCCTTGTAATTCTCGGACCCTAGGCAGATGCCTTGGGTACCCAGTAATTGGTTGGACGGCAGGTGCCTACAGTCACACTTTGCACAGAGTGTCAGCCAACCCCGAAAGGGAAATAACTGGGGAATCTCATTCCAGCTACTTATTTCTTGTACCTTTGTAAGTCCCAGTTCTGAAATGTTTTTTTAACTGGATGAATTTTTAGGTATATATTTTTTTATTAAGTGCATGTAAAATTGTATGATAGAATGTTTTTGTTTTTTTTGCAGTTTACAGCAAACCTAAAGCAAAAAACAAACAAACATTAACTTATGATGTAATGAATTGTATAGAATATTAGTAGCAGAGAAAAGTCTCATTTTTATTTTCCGTTATATAGCTATTTTTTATAACATTGCATCATTCTGTCATATTTGCAGTTTAGAAACACACTCTGTATTTTAAGCTATAAATCAAAGCAGAAATAATGATCCTTTGAACTTTCCTGCAGCCTTATCCCAAGCTGTCTCTCACCGATTTTTGGCTATTTTAGTGCTTCTGAAAACAGGACTGTATTTGACCCAAATTGGGTCTAATAGCTCAGAGAAGCTCTTTTGCATAGATAACAAGTCCATTTTTTAACTCTTCCTGTACTGTAAAACAATGAGACTTTTTTCTTTGCTACTAATGTTCTGTTTTTTTTCTTAGCTGCACTACACACACAGTTCATTACCTCATAAGTTTATTTTTACTTCAGGTTTGTTGAAACCGTGACCAAGAATTGAACTTCATCCCAATCAGTAGCTGATACCGCCTTTCCCATGAGAAATCTATTCCTTTTCTTAAACGGATCATCAGGGGGCGCTGTATGGCTGATATTGTGGTGAAACCCCTCCCACAGTGTGATGTCAGGACCATGATCCTGACAGTTTCCAGTCTGTGAACCTCGTTGCATTGTGGGAAATAGCTGTTTACAGCTGTTTCCAATTGCCAAAAAAAAGCAAGCAGCATCTCCTTCGACTGACATCACCTGCCAGCAGTAAAAATGTCACCATGTGATGTCAGAATATAAATAAGGGAGAGGAAAGCTTTTACAATGGACAAACACTGACTAAATCATTTATACATAATTATTGTAAGAATGAAGCACTTTATTACATTATTTTCACTAGAGTTCCTCTTTAAAGCAGTGGAATATTTGGTGCAGCAGTTCACGGGTGCTGCGCTCATTGCTGCAGATGTCCGGGTTGCAGGTTCACCGGGGGGTGAGCAGTAAAGATGGTCAGTGAGATACAAATCGTTCCAAATTGCATGCATATTGAACCAGTCAACATCAGCAGTGAGGCGTAAGTCAACAGCAGACTGGACATGCTCTCTACTACAGTGAGGAGATCATCGCTAATAAACCGCTGAACCAGATATTTCATTTTTTTTCAATTAGAAAAGATTAATATTTCATAGACCTTTAAAGGGACTCCGAGCTCAAAATCAAAATGAAATTTGCACTCACCTTGGGCTTTCTGCTGGCTCAGTGGCACAGGTAGAAGCAGAGTACCTCTCTGTGATAGGCTGGCTCAGTGGCACAGGTAGAAGCAGAGTACCTCTCTGTGATAGGCTGGCTCAGTGGCACAGGTAGAAGCAGAGCACCTCTCTGTGATAGGCTGGCTCAGTGGCACAGGTAGAAGCAGAGCACCTCTCTGTGATAGGCTGGCTCAGTGGCACAGGTAGAAGCAGAGGACCTCTCTGTGATAGGCAGGCTCAGTGGCACAGGTAGAAGCAGAGTACCTCTCTGTGATTTGCTGGCTCAGTGGCACAGGTAGAAGCAGAGTGCCTCCCTGTGATAGGCTGGCTCAGTGGCACAGCTAGAAGCAGAGTACCTCTCTGTGATAGACTGGCTCAGTGGCACAGGTAGAAGCAGAGTACCTCTCTGTGATAGGCTGGCTCAGTGGCACATGTGGAAGCAGAGGACCTCTCTGGGATAGGCTGGCTCAGTGGCACAGGTAGAAGCAGAGTACATCCATGTGATAAGCTGGCTCAGTGGCACAGGTAGAAGCAGAGTACCTCTGTGATAGGTTGGCTCAGTGGCATAGCTAGAAGCAGAGTGCCTCTCTGTGTGATAGGCTGGCTCAGTGGCACAGGTAGAAGCAGAGTACCTCTCTGTGATAGGCTGGCTCAGTGGCACAGCTAGAAGCAGAGTACCTCTCAGGCCACACTATGAAGCACCTCCCACCCACAGATGGCACAATCTCTTAGCAGTCTTTGCAAAGGCACAACACTTCCGTGGCAGTTTATCAGAAAGGGGGCGTGGTTTACCAATAAAACCTGGATTTTTTGCCGCTACACTGTTATAACCTCTTCTGCCTGTACTGATAGTGCAGGTTTTATATTTACACTGGAGGTCCATTTTAAAGAGGAACTGTACTGAATATGACAATGATTGAAATTGCTTATATTTTACAATATTACTGTAGAAATTTTGCCAGTGTTTGCCCATTGTAAAATCTTCCTCTCCCTGATGTACATTCTGAAATGTATCACAGGAAGCGACATCTTTACTGCTGGAAGGTGCATCACTGCGGAATATATGTGTTCCGAAGTGAGCAAAAACAACACCTGCATTTCCAGAATGCTATGGGAGGATAATTTTGCATGCCTTACCAGCCTAGACTGTGACATCACTGGGAGAGGTGGGGTTATATACCGATATACAGTAATCTCTAGATATAGAAAGTGTTTCTGATGCTGGAACCAGGAAAATTGACGTAAAAGTGGCGATCCTGAATAATTTACTGCATTCTGCTATATATTGTTACGCTGCCTCTTATTTTAAAAAGTTAACCAAGCAGCAGTTTTAGCACCAGAGCATCTCAATAGCATAATAAACATGCATGCCAACAATGTGCCTCATTTTAAAAAAAAACTTAAATTTTACCTCTTCTTTTTACATTTAAAAGTTGATCAGATGCCTTTATTATCCTACTTCCTCCAGATAAGAACTGCTGTAATTATTTTATTTCTCACAATAGCAGAGAGCACACAAAAGCTTTCATCAGCAGGGGAGGTGGGTAGATTGGACACTGTGCTTCAAAGAGTTTAGAGAAGTCACAGATGCTAGCTTCACACCTTTTTTCTGGATAAATGATGGGCAGCTGGAAGGGGAGAGGGGAACATGGCAGCTCCTATAGCTATTAGAAACCAGGACAAACTGCTGAAAAAAAAGTGGTGCTTGGTTCCCTTTAAATTAAAGAAATGGAATCAGACATATGAGATTAGGGTGAATCTTGGCTCTTCCTCTTCAGTAAGTCCGTACCTATTCAGTAAGGAGTCCTTGGGCAAGACTCCATGATGCTGCTACTGCCCCTAGTGGCTGCAGCTCTCAAGTGCTTTGAGTCCGACAGGAGAAAAGGGATACACAAATGTTAACATTATTTTTTTACAAGATCTCGGTACACAAGTCTTAAAATTGACTGACTGAGCGCTGCACTGGACTGGACTGCAGGTGGCGCTCACGCCAGAACTGGGTGCTACTTGTCTATTTTACACTTCGATCATCTCCCCCTACCTCAATTATTGGTGATTTGCTCCAACTCCCCAGGGAATTCAGCAAACCAAATCCCCCCCCCCCCCTTCCCCCCAACACACACACACTTCTGTAAATACCAGTAGGTGGCGCTGTTTTATTCCTACTGACTCTTTCTAGAAAACCAATTTCTCAGGAATAGCGATGGTTCGTGAAGATGTTAATAATTCTGTTGTCTTGCATCATGCAAAAATTGCAGCTTGGCATTGGGCCAGTCAAAATTGTTACAAAGTTTGCATTATATTTGCATGCAAGACATGAATTCTTGGCATCTCATTGGCCAGCTCTACTCGGAAATGAGCCTTACTGGAACCTGTCAGGACAGAAGCATGGGAGCTGATATATTTTTAAAGGTGCGCGTTCCATGGCTTTCATCCTTCACTTCTTAGCATGTGGCCTAGAACAGATGCTCAGTGGCTGCATGCTTGTTCTAAGTTGGCGAATCACTAAACCGTAAAACAGAGCTGGTTCACACTGGGCGATTTTTCAGCGCTTTGCTCTTCGCCGGTGATTAGCAAAGCGCTGCTGCTAATGTATCCCTATGGAGACATTTACACAGCAGCGTTTGTGATTTTGATCAATCGCAAATGCAGCATTTCGGGGGCGATTGCGCAGTGATTCTTGTTCTATTGAACGGGAATCACAACTGCAAATCAAGCTGATTCGCGAGATTTTGCCCGCAAACTGGCGATCACGGGTAAAGTGCAGAGTGTGAACCCGGCTTTACCCCGGCTTTAAAGGGGAACTGAAGTAAGAGGTATACGGAGGCTGCCATATTTATTTTCTTTTAGGCAATACCAGTTGCCTGGCAGCCCTGCTGATCCTCTGCCTCTCATACTATTAGCCATAGCCCCTGAACAAGCATGCAGCAGATCAGGTGTTTCTGACTTTAAAGTCAGATCTGACAAGATTAGCTGCATACTTGTTTCTGGTGTTATTCAGATACTACTGCAGAGAAATAGACCAGCAGGGCTGCCAGGCAACTGGTATTGATTAAAAGGAAATAAATATGGCAGCCTCCGTATATCTCTTACTTCAGTTCCCCTTTAAGAAAAAAAACTGCAGCCCCAGAGACTACACCTCGAAAATAAGTCAGCCATGGCAGGTTCTGTATTCCTGTCCTTACCGGCTCCCTCTTGCTACAAGAGTGATGATTTCTGTGCTTGTGTTTTATACAGTTTTATTTTCCATTTTGACTTTTTGTTTGCTATCATGAATGTTTTGTGCATTTGATAGATTTAAACTGTAAACATTGGTGATGTTTGTACATTTGGTGTAAATAAAACACATTAAGTTAGACCTATGCCTTGTGCAGGAGTGGTGTCTTTGTTTTTTATTCACAGGACAGGAATAGGGATGGTTAGTGAGAAATTGATGAGTTTCATGATCATGCAATTTTTATTTTCAAAATGTTTTAGCAACGTATTTAGGATCTGAATCTCTGGTGATATCACCAGGGGGAAGCAGAGCCCTGGAGGAGAGGAAGAAGAATGGCAACCAACATAACTATTAGTCAAAGATAACCTAATTGAACACAAAATGCAGTTTTAAATGATGGTTTTTATTATTTAGTGAGAAAAAAACTCCAAATCTACATGGCCCTGTGTGAAAAAGTGATTGCCCCCGTGGTTAAAAAATAACTTAACTGTGGTTTATCACACCTGAGTTCAATTTCTGTAGTCACCCCCAGGCCTGATTACTGCCACACCTGTTTCAATCAAGAAATCACTTAAATAGGAGCTGACACAGAAGTAGACCAAAAGCACCTCAAAAGCTAGACATCATTCCAAGATCCAAAGAAATTCAGGAACAAATGAGAACAAAAGTACTGTCATTGAGATCTATCAGTCTGGTAAAGGTTATAAAGCCATTTCTAAAGCTTTGAGACTCCAGCGAACCACAGTGAGAGCCATTATCCACAAATGGCAAAAACATGGAACAGCGATGAACCTTCCCAGGAGTGGCTGGCCGACCAAAATTACCCCAAGAGCGCAGAGAAAACTCATCCGAGAGGCCACAAAAGACCCCAGGACAACATCTAAAGAACTGCAGGCCTCACTTGCCTCAATTAAGGTCAGTGTTCACAACTCCACCATAAGAAAGAGACTGGGCAAAAACGGCCTGCATGGCAGATATCCAAGGCGCAAACCACTTTTAACCACCCTGGCGGTCTATTAAGATCGCCAGGGCGGCTGCGGGAGGGTTTTTTTTTAAATTAAAAAAAAACTATTTCATGCAGCCAACTGAAAGTTGGCTGCATGAAAGCCCACTAGAGGGCGCTCCGGAGGCGTTCTTGCGATCGCCTCCGGCGCCCAGAATAAACAAGGAAGGCCGCAATGAGCGGCCTTCCTTGTTTTGCTTACATCGTCGCCATAGCGATGAGCGGAGTGACGTCATGGACGTCAGCCGCCTCCGATCCAGCCCTTAGCGCTGGCCGGAACTTTTTGTTCCGGCTACGCTGGGCTCAGGCGGCTGGGGGGACCCTCTTTCGCCGCTGCTCGCGGCGGATCGCCGCAGAGCGACGGCGATCAGGCAGCACACGCGGCTGGCAAAGTGCCGGCTGCGTGTGCTGCTCTTTATTTGATGAAAATCGGCCCAGCAGGGCCTGAGCGGCAGCCTCTGGCGGTGATGGACGAGCTGAGCTCGTCCATACCGCCCGGCTGGTTAAGCAAAAAGAACATTAAGGCTTGTCTCAATTTTGCTAAAAAACATCTCAATGATTGCCAAGACTTTTTTGAAAGTACCTTGTGGACCGACGAGACAAAAGTTGAACTTTTTGGAAGGTGCGTGTCCCGTTACATCTGGCGTAGAAGTAACACAGCATTTCAGCAAAAGAACATCATACCAACAGTAAAATGTGGTGGTAGTGTGATGGTCTGGGGTTGTTTTGCTGCTTCAGGACCTGGAAGGCTTGCTGTGATAGATGGAACCATGAATTCTACTGTCTACCAAAAAATCCTGAAGGAGAATGTCCGGCCATCTGTTCGTCAACTCAAGCTGAAGCGATCTTGGGTGCTGCAGCAGGACAATGACCCAAAACACACCAGCAAATCCACCTCTGAATGGCTGAAGAAAAACAAAATGAAGACTTTGGAGTGGCCTAGTCAAAGTCCTGACCTGAATCCTATTGCGATGTTGTGACATGACCTTAAAAAGGTGGTTCATGCTCGAAAACCCTCAAATAAAGCTGAATTACAACAATTCTGCAAAGATGAGTGGGCCAAAATTCTTCCAGAGCGCTGTAAAAGACTCGTTGCCAGTTATCGCAAACACTTGATTGCAGTTATTGCTGCTAAGGGTGGCCCAACCAGTTATTAGGTTCAGGGGGCAATTTCTTTTTCACACAGGGCCATGTAGGTTTTGAGGTTTTTTTCTCACTAAATAATAAAAAACATCATTTAAAACTGCATTTTGTGTTCAATTATGTCTTTGACTAATAGTTAACGGTTTTTGATGAGCAGAAACATTTAAGTGTGACAAATATGCAAAAGAATAAGAAATCAGGAAGGGGGCAAATAGTTTTTCACACCACTGTATATCTTATCTAAAGTTTAGATGGTTTACACAGCAAATCTAGCTGCAAACAGTTTTAATAGAATATGATTATGTATTCCTGTGATACAATGAGAGCAGCCATGTTGTTTGTACACATTACACAGAGGCAGGCTTATCTGTATCTTGTGCCATCAGCCTAATCCCCCCCTCCCGCCTTCTGCCTCTGAAATCTCTGGCTAGTAATACCTCCCCCTCCTCCTGCCCGGACTGAGCTCCCATGAGCCCTTGCTACTGCCAAAGCTCTCTGAAAACCTGTGGGTGTGGCTTTTAGTTTATAGGGAATTAGAGTATTAAAGCAAAACCAAAAAAGTATTTGGCTTGAGGAATGCCCTATATACTATAGGAAAGGAACACAATTATGCAATGTGTAAAAGTTCACCTAGTATCCACTTTAAGCTTTAGTTACTTGGCGCTTCTTCCATCCCCTGGAATTCATCTGTGTCCCTCTGGTCTATTGATTGTCAAGTAGATGCAAATAACTTCGAGTTTATGCAAATTTTGATGCAAATCTATGCAGCTTAAAAATGAACCAATCAAATCCTGCTGAGGTAAAATTCAGTTGGTTTATTTTTCAAGCTGCATACATTTGCATAAAAATGTATTTGCATCTACTTGACCATCACTACTCCTGTCTTCTCTGGGGTCCCGCTGACAGCCCCTGAAGGATCGCCAACCCCTGATGACTCGGTATCTTCTGGGCATGTGCCCTATCCACGTCACTGGCACAGTACGCTCCTGGTGATGTGGGTACGCTCACCCGCGCATGCGCAGACGCCGCCCCATCAGTGGTAGTGGCATTTTTATGGCGTTGTGCTGTGACATCACCCTTATATGCATTGTAAAGCATACTTGCCAGCTTGTTTTGCAAGTGCTGCATCCTTTGTCTTCTGGTGATTTGGAAACATCTCCGCCACTTTGTGCCTATACCGAGGGTCTAGTAGCCTGGCAACCCAGTACAGCTCAGGTAGGTATGCAGTGATTGGTATTACAAATGTGCAGCTGTCACACACATTGGTAGTCACTGAATGTGCTGGGCCTGGCAGTGGCACAGTAGGAATTACCAAGGGGCCCAGGTCCAGCAGCTGCGACTGACTGACAAGGCTGTATATATGCAACACAAGTGTCTGTGGGATGCATATACAAGAAAAAAAAATAGATCACAAGAACAACATTAGCTCTCAAAAGAGCTGTTGAGGATGAGGAGTGCTTTTTAGCAATAAGTATCAGCAAGAAGGAGCAACCTAACAAGCCTAACACAAGAGCCTAACTAGCTTTCCCTATGTCAGCAGGTTCTCTCCCTTCTCTAATTACTGCAGCCACACGAGTGAGTGACAAGGCTGACGCTGCTGCGTTTTATAAGGGGGGGGGGGGGGGGTTCCAGGAGGGAGTGTAGCCTGATTGGCTGCCCTGTGTCTGCTGACTGTGATGTAGAGGGTCAAAGTTTACCCTAATCATGTAGTATAGGGGGCGGGTCGAACTCGCATATAGTTCGAGGTTCACTGCGAATGCGAACCACCGAAGTTTGCGCGAATAAGTTTGCGGTCGAAACGATCGGGCCATCTCTACTCACAGATTCAGTGTGCTTCCTGTATGGCTCTGTGCATGCGCTTCCACAAGATGATTCAAATGATATGCAACAAATCATGCAGCTTGGAAATGGACCAATGACACGCAGCTGCTGCTGCTGGATTTAACTGATCAATCTCCAAGCTGCAAAAATTAACAAAATATGCATAATCGTTAAATTATCCACAAGAGGGCAGTCAAGCCTTAATAGTAAACAGTGTTATGATCTCAGCACTCCATTAGCAATACTATAAGATAAGCCCCACTCTGAAAATAAGCCCTATACACGGCAGTGAATATGTATTATAACTGGGGTATTACTGTCATGGCTTATGATACTAGGTTGAGGCGGCACTCAGGGCTGGATTTGTTGAAAGGCCATGGCCTTGGGTGCTGAAAGACAGACACGCCCCTTATGGATATGCCTATTGGCCCTTGTAGCCAACCACAAGGCAGGGCTCTCGCCCAGTCGGCGCTGGAATTTGTCCGGTCATGTGCGGCTGCTTACCATGGCGACAGATCGGATCACATGACGTATAGGAGCCATACACAGAGAGGACGCCGCAAAGCTGCTGGAAGCCACAGGAGTGAAGACAGACGCTCCGGAACATTCCTGTGGCTGAATCAGCATGCTTGCCTGCAAAGCAGAATCGCACGCAATAAAAAGTAACAGCATTGGATTAAAAAAAAAGTTTCAACTTTTCAGTAGAAATTATCATTTTTATTGAATTGCTGTAAAATCAGATCATTTTATTGCATCATGTGCGGCCACTTATTAAAGAGACTCTGTAACAACAAAAACCTCCCCTGGGGGGTACTCACCTCGGGTGGGGGAAGCCTCCGGATCCTAATGAGGCTTCCCACGCCGTCCTCTGTCCCACGGGGGTCTCGCTGCAGCCCTCCGAACAGCCGGCGACAGAGCCGACTGTAGCTTCAATATTTACCTTTGGCGCTGTGGCGACTTTCGGCACGGAAATAGACGGAAATACCCGATCTCCGTCGGGTCCGCTCTACTGCGCAGGCACCGGAAACTTGCGCCTGCGCAGTAGAGCAGACCCGACGGCGATCGGGTATTTCCGCCTACTTCGGCGCCGACAGCCATCAGAGTGCCTGCGCAGGAGCCAGGAAGGTAAATATTACGTCACGGCTGTACGGAGGGCTACAGCGAGACCCCCGAGGGACGCAGGACGGCGTGGGAAGCCTCATTAGGATCCTGAGGCTTCCCCCACCCGAGGTGAGTACCCCCCAGGGGCCGTTTTGTCGTTACAGTTCCTCTTTAAGCATGGCCGTATTTCAGGCAAGGCCACAAGGCCATGGCCTCGGGCACCAGGAAAGCAAGGAGCTGTGGGCAGCAGGATGGCAGTAGCACTTAGCCTGCTAAACATTCATCCTGCTACACAGAGTTTTCACATAGCGGTGGGCGGCTACCCACAGCTGGAACTGCCACTCGGGGGATGAAGGGGCAATAAAGGGCACTTACAGTAATTTGTGAGCTGCCTGTCACTCACAGAATGTGCCGCTCGCCAAAGAGCTTACAATCTAATCCCTGCCTTCACTTCATTAACTGTCTTTATAGGAGCCAAAGATCTTAAAAACCTAATCCCTGCCTTCACTTCACTAACTGTCCTTATAGGAGCCTACAATGTAATCCTGTGTGTGTGTGTGTGTGTGTGTGTGTGTGTGTGTGTGTGTGTCAGGATGCTGTCAGTCTGGAGGCAGCTGGTAATGGTGGCCTTGGGCGGTAAAAAGTACAAAACCTGGCCCTGTTGGTTAGACGCAACATAAAAACAGGTGTCCTTTATATATCTTACTGACCAGTAGAGACCGCTCACAAGCCTCCTGTGTATGGTGCTGAGGTCTGTAAGGTAGGTGACCCCCAGATGATTTGCGGAGGCAGAGGGTCAGCAGGCTAGCCAGGCAACTGGTAATGTTTAACAGGAAATAAATATGGCAACCTAGTTATAACTCTCACCTTGGGTTCACTTTAACTTTCAAATCCAGAGAAGCAGCTAAAGGCCTGACCGCATCTGTAAAAAACGTCCATTTGAGAACAATCTAGCTAGTGAGGGTGCGTTTCCACTAACGCTAATTCGCATGCGTTCCCCGCATGCAAATTTGTATAACCAAAAAAAGTAAATGAGCCTGTATCCACTTGTGAGGAAACCGGAGCGTTTTCTTGTGCAGGAAAAATCCAGCAGAGGCATCCGAATTCGGACAGCGCACACACCGCATGTGATTCGCATACAATGAGCTCTATTCTCAAAGAGCCAAATTTTCCGCCAAATTTTACTGCTATATTCCCGCCAGCGGTAAACTCCGCATTTTTTCCACATTCATTAATATTTTCCGCATGTTTTCAGAATGAATCCCGCACTTTTACCACACTTTTTCTGCATGCGGAAAAAACATGCGGAACATTTTGAGAATTCCAACTTGACGGTATTTTGGGTGCAAACTTCCCGCATGTACTTTACATCATGCGGGAAGTCTTTGAAAATAGAGCCCAATGTATTTAATAGGGAATTTGCATGACGTTTTTGTATGCAAATTTTCATGCGAATTCGCATACGATTTCGCATGAAATCAATGAAAAAGCTCACAGGCACGGCCATGGTTAAATTCGCACATAGCGTCATCCATGCGAAATAGTATGCGAATTTGCGGTAAAATTCGCATACAACCGCATGCGATTTCGCTCCTGCATGCGAATTTGTCCGCGGAGATTCCCCACCGCACTAGTGGAAACGCACCCTCAAAGTTGTGCATATTTTAGGTGTGAAAGCGTACCATTTTTTTCTACATCACTTTTGTAACTTTTTTTGTCTCAAAATTTCATGCAGCTCTGCGGCCGCTAGATGGAGCACCTCTCTCTGCATGAATGAATGAAGCTCCTTTCTGTATAAATGATCCATAAGTTGCCCATTGACTTGACTGTACAGTTTTTTTTTTCCATCAGCATCATCATGCAACCTTTCAGTGCAATTTTTAAGAATTGTACAAAAAAGCGCAGTGAGTGGCGCAAACCGGTGTAAAAAAAATCCTATGGTTGATAGGAACAGAAATTGTAATATATCCAAATGTTGGATCTTATGATCGAATCAGAAGAGAGAAAATGCCCTAATCGACTCGGTTATGGGAACAATCGATAATTACCTTCCGATGACTTTCGATTGTAAAAATCATGTGGAAAGATTGCATAAGCACTGTTGCAATAATGTTGGCACTTTATAAATAAATAAAATAAAATCTTTTGAAAAAATAGTATTGTAATTTGTATACATACATGACTGTACAATTTCATTGCTAAGCAAGAAAGGACTAAAGTTTCACTTAACCACTTGTGATCTTTCAAGCTGACTAAGAACTTCAGCAAGCTGTGTATGTACTGTAATAATAATATCATATACTATAAGCAGCAGTTGCCCTGAAGTTAGATGGCGGCTGAGCTACTTCCGGTACCTCCCAGGTGACGCTCTAGCTCTCCCCAGTCCACTACTATCCCTCTCAGTCCTCCACACTCTATGGTATATAACGGGACAGGCATGTTAGAGGATCAGTGACAGCCCTGGGGAGAGCCAGGTGAGCCTTTTTTCCTAATATTTCAGCAGGTAGGGGCGCCCTCCTGTGTACACTGCCTGTAAGTGCACGATGGGGACCTGTTCACTCTAATTAGTAGCATTGTATTTATTGATTATAATCAAGGGATGTGCAGCTGTATCTGTGGGTATCTATACAGGGCTGATTATGTGGATTGTACAGCAGCTGCTCTGTATGCACCAGCATGGCTCAGAGGGACTGCTGGGACTTGTGGTGCAGCACAGCTGAGATTGGGTACAGCAGTTTATATTCTGATTATTGGATTAATATCACAGTCCTGGGAGGGACTGTTGCATTGACTGGCACCTGTTGTCTTTAGCAGTGCTGTTAGGTCATCTGTGTGTATTTTACTATAGGGAATATTCACATTGGCAGTGTTGCTTTGTGTTATACTGCTTGTCGTTTTGCTGGCCTACAAAATGCAGCAGGCCAAAACTTTTTTTTGCTTCCCTAAAATCTCTCTGCCGTGATGAGAAAGCAAAGCAACTGGTGACTGAGCACTTAAGGCCACCATGTGTTTTATTTGTTCTAATTAGTCAATTAGGTGTTTGTTTTGGTTAAAAAAATTAGGTTATCGTCTGAAAGAGTTCTATCATCACTTTCCTGGGAGAGGTAGAAAGCCAGTACAGTTTTACTGAATAGATGGGGGCAATGAGGCATAATCAGTTGTATAGCGGTGGGCAGCGTGAGAGAGATCCTAGCGCTGTCGCATAGCGTGTGGCTAGACTTGTGATGGCGTCTTACCAATGATCTCAATGGTTGATGATGACAGATGTGTTAAGCTGCGTACACACATGAGATAAAAATCTTTAGACACGGATGTGGAATGACAGTTTGTTCAACTGCCTGTCGTCAGAAAAGGCATCAACGATGTATACACGAAGTGACTACAGACTTGTGGTTTTCCAAAACAAGCAGGGCTGTTTAGTCAGTACAAAAATCTTCCAACTCTGACTCCTCAGTTTATGAAACCACCGACTCCAACTCAGGGTACCCAAAATGGCTCCGACTCCTTAGTCTAATACTTACCAGGATTGTGGATTTTGTGCAAAATCATCAGACTCCAACTCCTCAGTTTATGAAATCTCCGACTTCGGGTACCCAAAATTGCTCCGACTCCTCGACTCCACAGCCCTGAAAACAACGGACCAGTTTTGACGGATCAACTCCGAGTCAGACTGTTCCCAGTATTGCATGCAAAAAATAATTGCTCTTTTATGGATGGACATTGCCAAAACACAAGTAATAAATGATCTACCTGTGGTGTGTGTACAAGAATGCTAGTTAAAGAGACACTGAAGCGAAAAAAATATGATATAATGAATTGGTTGTGTACTATGAATAATTACTAGAAGATTAGCAGCAAAGAAAATCTCATACTTTTATTTTCAGGTATATAGTGTTTTTTCTAACATTGCATCATTCTCTAATATGTGCAGATTACACAACACTCAGCATTCAAAATTATTCTTTCAGAGCAGTCTGTGAACTAATGACCTCTCCTCTGGCAGAGAAAAATAAATTTGTTCACTAACAGTTGAGCTAATAAAAGTCAAAAGACAGCCCTCTCCACGATTTTGAAAGTCGTAGAGCTTAATGGCTATTTTGCATAGAGATAACTGGAGTTTTTTAACTCTTCCTGTACTGAAAACAATTAGACTGATGTATCTGATCTTAATGTTTTATTTCTTAGCTGTACTACACATACAAATCATAATTTATTTTTTTCGCTTCAGTGTCTCTTTAAAGGACAGGACAGAACTGAACTGAAGTGAGTGGGATATGGAGGATGCCATATTTATTTCCTTTTAAGTAATACTAGTTGCCTGGCTGTCCTGCTGATCCTCTGCCTCTTAATACTTTTAGCCACAGACCCTGAACAAGCTTGCAGCAGATCAGGTGTTTCTGACATTGTCAGATCTGACAAGCCTAGCTGCATGCATGTTTCTGGTTTGATTCAGACACTACTGCAGCCAAACAGACCAGCAGGGCTGCCAGGCAACTGGTATTGTTTAAAAGGAAATAAATCTGGCAGCCTCCATATTCCTCTCACTTCAGTTGTCCTTTTGATGTCATTTCCAAATGAGCACGCACTGATGCAAACAAGATCATTCTATTGTCACTACAAAAACCTTGGAGGAGAAATTAGGAGGGCGTATACCCCAAGAAACTTGACCACAAAAAACTTTTTTTTTTTTCAGTTAAAATATCATAATTTTATTGGTTTTATCAAAAAATAATAAAAATGTTTAAGAAACTAGACGGTGGTTGATAAGACCTCCGCTCACACAACACACGCCATCCACAATACAAGCTCCATAGAACTTCTAGCCCCCAAGCAAGATTCAAGTGTAGCTACAAATAACTATGCAGCGTAATTGCTGACCAGTATAGCTTCAGCAGTTCAGTTCCAAGTAACGTATGGCTATAAGGATCCAGTGATTAGTGCACTTAAAGGGAACCAGAGACGAAGCACCCCTGTGTATTTTACCATATATATCAGTAAGAACATTAGAGAAAACACTTACCATGCTCTCTGTTTCATCCTCACTGCTAAAAGTGTCTGTTATCAGCTGTGATAAGAATCCCGGACAGAGCATTCAGTCTGGCTTTGCAGGGAATAATTATAGCTGAGTCATTATAGCAGAGCCACACGGGGGCAGGCTTGGTCTTGAAAAGACAACAGAGAAGACAGACTCAGCTATAATCTTTCCGTAGCAAAGCCAGACTGAGTGCTCAGTCAGGGATTCTTATCAGAGGTGATAACAGTCAGATTACACAGAGAACAATGAAACAAAGAGCAGATTAGGTGTTTACTGTCATGTTCCCACTGATTTATAAGGTAAAATACAAGAGGGTGCTTCATCTCTGGTTCTCTTTAATCATAGTCCCGTTAGGGATCCCGCATAAATAGAAACAGCAATTACTCAACGGCAGTAATAAATGAAAACGTGGACAATTCACTGTTGTGTGAAAGCAGACCATGAGACAACATTGTGCTTAGATTGCGCTGTATACAACCAGCAGAGGCAAGCTGCAGTTGGTAATGTTACACCGTCTGATCCGGTAGACTGTCGTTGGTCGCTTGAGCCAAACAATCATTGTGGTATGTGTGTGTGCAGCTTTATAGGCTGAATTTGCCAAAACGAAAAGAACTGTACTAGTTTATATTGCTTTGCACCCACTATGCTCTTTGCAGTGCGCTATAATGTAAGTTATGACTGCACGGTGGGCTGCAAAGCACCCAATCACATTGCCGCGTTGGCGTTTGAGGTGCTTCGTAGTAGCAATGCCAAGCGAGTTGCGTGCTACCGGACACAATGCAGGTTGTGCCTTCATTACAGGTGACTGGCAATGGGGTACTGTGTGTCAGTTGTGCAGGTTGCCACAAGATGCCAATCTAGTTCAGTGTGAACTAAGCCATAGTAGAAGACCAATCTCGAGATGTGTTGCAATGTGCGGCATGCGCAATGAATTCACTGTGCGGGGTTCACACTGCAGAATGCAGGAACTTGCGCTCAGCGATGGTGATTTTGCAAAGCAACTTTTAGAGCAATTTTTGAATGACTGTGTATTTTCACTCAAAATGCATGACTCTAAAAAATGCTACTTGCAGCAGGTTTGCGATCCTAAAGGGCTTGTTCACTTCTAGGGCGTTGGCACCTTTTTGCTTTTGTTCTTTTCGAAGCGCAGGCGATTTTGAAAATCACTTGTGCAATGATTCCTTATGGGAGTGTTCATATCAGCGCGTTTCGTCTGCTTTCCGCTGAACAAAGCACTGCCTGAACTATTTTGGGGGCGATTTGCCTATAATGGCAAGTATAGGGAAATCGCAAACCGATTGAAAAAGTGCTTGGTATAGCGATTTACCCCAGCTCATTTAAAAATAAATACATTTTATTAATTTTCGGGGTTAAAACAAATCGCCCTGCAACAGCGCTTAGAAAAGCGTTTTACAAAAAACTGCAACGCTTAGGTAAGCGCAGGATGCTATGAAGAAAGCTTCGCGTAGCCCGGGGCGCGCAGGCACAGTTGCAGTCGAATTGCAAGTCAACGGTAACGGAACTGGCTGGTGCGGGAGAAAGGAGGCTTGTGGAGGACCGTTGTGGGGCAGGATGGCTGTTTGGGGGGGGGGGGCGGCTTGGGGAAGCCCCAGGTAAGTGAAACTGTTTGCTTCACAGTAACTTTACAGTTTCGCCTTAAAGTGGATCCGAGATGAACTTTTACTCATTGCATAATTGTGTTCCTTTCCAATTGTTTATAGGGTATTCCTCAAGCCAATACTTTTTTTGTTTTAATACTCTAATTTCTTATCAACGAAACAAGCCCCGCCCACAGCTTTTAAGAGAGCCTTGGCATTTTCAGACAGTAGCAAGGGCTCATGGGAGCGCAGTCTGGGCAGGAGGAAGGGGAGGTATTACTAGCCAGAGATTGCAGAGGGGAGGAGAAGTGGGGATTCGTTTTTTTTGGGTTTTTTTCACAGGCTGAGTGCTGATGATGCAGATACTGGAAAACTGTGTACTCACCTTGGGTAGTTTTCCTTTCCTAGTGTTTGTCCATGTCAGCGTACTGCTGGGCAAAGCCCCGCCTCCCTTTGCCCTGATAGGACAATAAATTAATAAAGCCCCTTAGACACCCCATACTGCCATTCCGTATTACTAGATCGAGCCGACAGCATAGGGCGGGGCCGTACGCTGACATGGACAAACACTAGGAAAGGAAAACTACCCAAGGTGAGTACACAGTTTTCCAGTTTCCCTAGTGTTTGCCATGTCAGCGTACTGCTGGGCAATAACTAGACAAAATCAGGGTGGGTATGCTGAACAGAAATTTAATATACTAAACATAGAACTGAAATCAAACAGCATTATTCGTTGCAGAGGAAATCACTTTCTTTCCAAAATCAACAGTTGATAGAGAGGCTGGCTCAACACAATAATGCTTTATAAAAGTGTGATCAGTTGCCCAGTTTGCAGCTTTACATACAGTTAGTAGTGATACTTTGTTCAATGCTGCCCACGAAGAAGATATACTTCTTGTTGAATGGGCGTTAATGTCCTGCGGTGGCTCTAAGTCTCTTGACTTATATGCCATCTGTATTAACTTTACAACCCAACAGGCCAAGGTCCTTGTGGACGCCATTTTTCCCTTTCTGTATCCTGTTGGGATAATGAATAGTCTGTCAGATTCCCTAATTTGACTTGTTGCTTCCAAATATGCCTTAATAGTCGATGGGATGTCCAGAGAATGAGGCTTCGAGGGATCGTCCTGCGAAGCAAATGATGGGAGTGTCCACTCTTGATTAAAGTGAAAAAGAGAAGAACACTTTGGAAGAAACGTCTGTACAGGAAATAATACCACTCTATCCTGAAAGAATATTAAATAAGGCTCCTTGCATGACAATGCTTGCAGCTCCGATATTCTTCTTCCAGAAGTAATGGCTATTAGGAATACTGTCTTCCATGATAGGTTTTGTATTGTTGCTTTATCATTCTGGAAGTCAGCAGATGAAGACAGGAAGTCTAAAATTAATGGCAAATCCCACTTCGGAAACCTTGGTTTAATAGGAGGCCTCAATTTAATCGCGGCCTTAAAAAATTGTTTAACTAATTGTTCGGCAGCCCACGATATTCCTGATACTGAAGAAATGGCCGATACTTGTCTCCTAAGAGTTGAGTATGACAGATTCAGATTCAAACCCTTTTGCAAAAATAACAACAGGTCGCATGGTTTTATATTGTCTGATGATAGTCCCTGTTCGTTGGAAAAGGTCTGAAAGGCTTTCCATACTCTGTTGTATGAGGTCGTCGTTGACGGCTTCTTGGCCCTGAGCAGCGTCTCCACCACCTCCACTGTACAACCTGTACTTAGTAGCCTAGCCCTCTCAAATTCCAGGCCATTAGCTGTAGATGTTTCAGATTGCCATGATGAACTTGTCCTTGTGACAAAAGATCCCTGATCATTGGCAGTGGTAATGGATCCTCCTTGGACATCTGGAGAAGTAGTGGGAACCAAGGCCTGGCTGGCCAATATGGCAGTACTGCTATCACTTCCATTTTGAGGTAACTCAACTTCTGCAGGAATCTGAAGATCAACGGAGTCGGCGGGAAGGCATAGGCCCTGCTGAACCTCCAATTGTGTGTCAACGCATCCACTCCCAGGGCCTGCTGGTCTGGATACCTTGAATAATACAGGGGCGTCTTGTGATTTTTCCGTGAGGCAAACAAATCTATCTGGGGTAACCCCCATTTGCGCACCAGTTGGAGAAAAATTTTCGGATGCAGAGACCACTCGTTGTTGTCTAGATGGTGACGAGACAGAAAATCCGCCTGCTGGTTCTGTGGTCCTGGCAGATAGATAGCCGAAATGTCCCTGAAATACTTCTGAGCCAGTTGCATAATCGGACCAACCTCCATCATTAGGGTTTCGCTGTGCGTCCCCCCTTGTCTCTTCACATATGAGACTGCCGATACATTGTCCATTCTTAGAAGGACTGAATGACCTTCCAACTCTGGCAGAAAATGACATAGAGCTTGATGGGCTGCTCTGAGTTCCAGTACATTGGAGACGGCTTGATGACAGTCTTCCTTCCAAACCCCCTGAGCTGGTTGGGATTCTAGCACTGCCCCCCATCCCACAATACTGGCATCTGTCGTAACAATTTTCCAATCTGGAGGGAATAAGCTGCGACAATTCATCAAATTGTGACTGCTCAACCACCATTTCAGAGAGTTCTTTACTGACCCCGGAATCTCTATCCACTGTTTCATACTCTGTGTCCCATTGTTTCAGAAAGTTCAACTGGAATGGCCTCAAATGCCAATGGGCCCATGACACCATGAGAATAGTTGAGGACATGAGGCCTAACAGACTCTGACACTCCCTTGCTCGAACCACTCGCTTTGTTATCACCTTCTGAACTGATGTTTGAATTTTGATCATCTTTTCCTCCGGTAGAGAGATAGAGCGATGTACCGTGTCTATTATCGCCCCCAGAAATAGCATCCTTTGTGAGGGTCGAAGATGACTTTTCTCTAGGTTTATTATCCAACCATAATCTGATAATGTCTCTATTACTACTGCCTGGTGCTGAAGCAGAATTTGTTCTGATGAGGCCAGGAGAATGATGTCGTCCAAGTAATGAAGGACGCGTATTCCCCGAAGACGTAACAATGAAATTACCGCAAGAAGCACCTTTGAAAACGTTCGAGGAGAAGTAGCGAGACCAAATGGAAGACAAACGAATTGCAGGTGCAGATCTCCTATCGCAAACCGAAGAAACTTCTGAAATTTTGGATGCACCGGGACGTGAAAATACGCGTCCTTCAAATCTATGGACGACATCCAATCTCCTGGCCCCATACACATCATTATGGATGACAGAGTCTCCATTTTGAATCTTGGAATTTGAATGAATTTGTTTATTTTCTTTAAATCCAACACGGGTCTTAGGCTTCCTGACTTCTTCTTTATGAGAAATATTGGAGAATAGTAACCTGTACCTTCTTCTGAAGGCGGAACTGGACAAACCGCCTCTTGATCTAACATTTTCGACACATATTCTTTTAGAATTAGTCTTTTTTCCCTTGTCTTTGGAATTTTTGTCCCAATCATATGGTCCCTTGGCGGATATTCCTTGAATGTCCACTGATGACCTGAAGACACAGTGTCCACTATCCACATATTCTGTACACTTCCCGCCCAGACATCCTTGAAGTATTGCAGTCTTGCACCTACTGGGATATCTAGAGCGGGCCTCGTCTCAAAAAGATTTACCTCCTTCTGCATTAGTGGTCTTTGATCTATTGGCTTTTTGGAATGTCTGGGTTGATCTCCAATTTCTTCTGTAGTCCCTACCAGGCTTATATGACTTCGCTTCCGTGAATTTATTGACTACCTGCTTCCTATATTGCGGGAACCTCTGTTTTCTAAATTTGCGATCTTGCGGCAATAGCCCGGATTTTCCTCCAGTCACTCTTGAAATCGCCGCATCCATCTTTTGGCCGAAAAGATACTTCCCGTCAAACGGAATCTTTGCCCATGACTGTTTTGACGTTGAATCTGCTGCCCATGGCTTCAGCCATAGACATCTTCTGGCCATTACTGAAAATAACATTGACCTACTAGAGCTTCGAACTAGATCAACGCTCGCAGCTCCCACAAAATCTGCAGTCAATGACAATTCCTGAAAAGCAAACGATAAGTCTTCCAAATCCTTTGCTCTCTTCACTGCCCTCTGTAAGTCTTCTACCCAAACTTTCATTGCCTTTGCTACCGAGGTCAAGGTGATAGCAATCTTCGCTGCCTCTCCTGCCGACAAGTATGCTCTTTTAAGATCTTGATCTATTTGGCGATCTAAGACGTCTCTAAATAAAGTGGAATCTTCCATCGGGAGCGTCACATTCCTAACCACTTTCATTAAAGAGGCATCCACAATTGGATTAGACTGTACTAAATCTTCACTATGCTGCGAAAGGGGGTACATTTTTTGATAACGGTTTTTAAGGGAAGGCTTTTTAGTAGTTTTTTCCCATTCTTCCAGAATGAGTTCCCTAATTTCCTCCATAAGTGGAAAAAAGGTCTTATCTTTACTGAGATGCTTATAATATCTTCTCTTTTTATTTTGGGGCGAAGAGCAGTCTTCTTCCCACTCAATCGCCTCCTTCACTCTTGACACAAATGGGGGAATTAGAGTAAAATCAAATCCCACCCCCTCATCATCAGAATCAGAATTTGACGAATTCCTTTCCGGAGATGAAGAATCTGGCGTCCCTAATCGGGGAGATTTCTTTGAAATCGAGATTTCTGATACAGCATCCTTGACTACCTGCTTAATTAGGGAAGAAACATCCCTGTTTTCTTTAGCAATGTCAGCATAACACAGTTCACAAACTTTTTTGCTCGGTAAAGAAGATCTTCCACAGATCCAACATTTCTCAGGGTCAGGACCTGACTGCCCATGACTAGCTGTACTTATCGAAGGACCGGGGCAGTGATCCTGAACTGACTTTTCAGTTGATGAACCCCTTTCCTCTTGCTGGATCCGAAGCTCAGTAGATTTTACTATTTTAACACTATCCTCAGTCTTTTCTTTTGATCTGGACGTATTTGCGGAAGGATCTCGTGTCTTCGATCCCCCTGTATGGGACCCTGACTTCTCTCTTGACTCATGACGTCTAGAGGATTCTTTAGTCTTTGAGTCTTCATGCGACCTGTCAATACGACGATAATACGTCAGTTTTATGACAGATTGACATTCAGCTCACAAATAAATACTTACCACCCTTACCTATTTGACTTAGACTTTGATCTGGATTTGGAACGAGATCTAGTCTTAGGGTACTCTCCCTGATGTTTTCCCATAACAGCAACTGTAATAGAAATAGCGCGCCATCAGGAACTATCCTGACACTATACACTATATGGCAGCAATATACATAACCGTTCATATACACATATATATATACCTATATACATACACAGATCTATACTATCCTCATAGTTTATGTCCACATAACAATGACCAAGAACCAAAATAAAATACCAAATACACAGCCCAGAGCAGCATAATCTTACACCACCATAACACAAGTACAATTATATCCAACTACCTTACAGCTACTCCCTACGCAGCCACCAATAATCAAAGAACTTTCCCCCAGAAGTACCTCTGGAAAACAGAACCTTTTTCAAAATTACATAAATAATCCATGATCCTACCTGGTCAGATGCACCCCAGGGTTCCAAATGGAAGACGCTCTCCGACACCACCAGGACGCTACCTACACTTCCTGCCTTTAACTTGCCGCTCCGGAAGTGATCAGCCGGCAAATCTCCGGCCTCTGCCCATAACCAAAATGGCCGCCGCAACACTTCCGCCCTCTCTCCGCATCAGAAAAGAAGAGGAACTCTCTCGCGCGCGCGCGCGAGACCCGGAAGTTCCGCCTCTCTTGGACGCTAAGGCCACGCTGACGCTATACTGCATAGCAGGTAGCGTCCAAAAATTTTTAACATGCCCTTGCGCCTGACAGTTGCCGGGAATCCACAACACCCTTTAGGTGTTCAACGTGGTCGCAGGATGTCCTTATACATATGCCCCGGAGAGTACCAGAGGGGGCTCCACTCCTCCTAGGGGCGTTTAGCCACCTGAGGACGTGGACTACAGCAGAGGAGCCAAGCTGCTGGGACCGCATAGCGGAGGTAAGGGATCTATCCTGCTGGAGGCGAGGAATTGAAAAGGAATGGCAGTATGGGGTGTCTAAGGGGCTTTATTAATTTATTGTCCTATCAGGGCAAAGGGAGGCGGGGCTCTGCCCAGCAGTACGCTGACATGGCAAACACTAGGGAAAAGCATGCTTGGGTGTAATGTTTACAAACAACATGGCTGCTGTCATTGTATCTCAGGAAGAAATAATCCTATTCTATTGAAGCTGTTTGCAGCTAGATTTGCTGTGTAAACTATCTAAAATTTAGTTAAGCTATATAGACAAGTTACTTGTTAGTTTTTCATCTCGGATCCGCTTTAAACTGCAAAGAAAAAATAAATTGCATAGAAGTTTCCACCAGGGGGCATTGTAATCCCACACAGATGGCCCAGGATAATGTGCTCTGATTTATAGCAGATACAGTATTAGCCATTCCCACCCAACACCCTGAGGGCTGTATTATAAAGCAGTGTTTTCTATGAGAAGAATTCCTCCTCAGCTGTGCTCAGACCTTTGGTGACATAAATGGAAAAGCATTAATGTGCTAGCTAGCCCTCAGGGAAAGCAAACAGTTATTTTATTAGGATGATGACATTTATTGGTTAATGTAATTAAAGCACACCTGTAGTAAGAGGGATATGGAGGCTGCCATATTGATTTCCTTTTAAACAATACCAGTTGCCTGGCTGTCTGGCTGAACTTGCAGCCATAAACACTGAACTAGCATGCAACAGATCAGGTGTTTCTGACAACTGTAAGGACAGCGATCTGGAGGCTGCCATATTTATATCCTGTTAAACAATACCAGTTACCTGGCAGCCCTGCTTATCTATTTGGCTGCTGTAATGTCTGAATCACAGATGTGACAATAAATGTCAGAAACGCCTGATGTGCTGCATGCTTGTTCAGGGCTTATGGCTAAAAGTATTAGAAGATCAGCAGGACAGCCAGGCAACTGGTATTACCTATAAGTAAATATGGCTGCCTCCATAGCCCTCTTGCTACAGCTGTCCTTTAAAGGGAACCTAAACTGAGAAGGATATGGATTTTTCCTTTTAAATAATACCAGTTGCCTGACTCTCCTGCTGATCCTGTGTCTCTAATACTTTTAGCCACAGCCCCTCAACAAGCATGGAGATCAGGTGCTCTGACTGAAGTCAGACTGGATTAGCTGCTTGTTTCAGGTGTGTGTGATTCAGCCACTACTGCAGCCAAAGTGATCAGGGCAGCCAGGCAACTGGTATTGTTTAAAAGGAAACCTTCATATCCCTCTGTTTAGTAGGAGGGGTTAACGTTAGGGATGATGGAAGCAGATAGAATATTGGTGATAATACATTATCGATATCCTAGCAATCGGCACCACCATTCACCCAAATCAGATGCCTGGTATACACTGAGGCCCAGTGCACAGCAAAACCGCTAGCACATTGTCAAAACGCTGGCGGTTTTTAAAGCAGATTTCAGAGCAATTCTAGGCATGCCTAGCATTTTTTGGAGCGTTTTTGTGTAGCAGATTACAAATATTGTTACAGTAAAAGCTGTTACTGAACAGCTTCTGTAACAAAAACGACTGGAAAACCTCTCTGATGTAGCGTTTTGCACAGCGGTTTGCGCTTTTCCTATACTTTACATTGAGGCAGAAACGCTTCTGCAAACCGCAAACGTGCAGCAGGAGCCACGTTTGCGGGTGGGAAAACCTCAAACCGCTGGTGTGCACCATCCCATTGAAATACATTACCCAAGCGTTTTCACTGGCTGATTCGGCTGGCGGATCGCTGCTAAAACCGCTCAGTGTGCACCGGGCCTAAAGGTGGCCACACACCATACAATTTAAATATCTGTTCAATTTAAGATTGTTCAATTTAAGAATTGCTATCAATTTTTCTGATTGTAACATTTCAAAAATATAACCAATGTACCACACACACTTGCTCAATCTTTCCCCAATTATGATAAAAATGATTGGAAACTCTGACAAAATTGCTAGGGTGTGTATATTAATAAATTGGCAATCTAACACACCCCATACAATCTTTAGAAAGATTGAAGAAAAATATCTGGCATTCCGGATCGATAAAAATCTAAGAAAACGGGAAATCCGTTTTTTTTAGGTCCAATTGTTTTATTGAATTGCCGTAAAATCGGATAATTTTATTGTATCGTGTGGCCACCTTTACTATTTTCTCTGATTTGTGTGGATATCATAAGATTATGAGGAAGAGGAAGCAAAGTACATAAAAATCAGGAGAAGACGGAAGATTCGTTTCCTGTAGAGTAAAATATTTCCATACAGGTTGTCATCAGAGAGCAGCAATCAGCTATGCGATAAGACAAGCCTGGCTATAGGGCTATACAATGTACATCAATGCCAGATAACAGGGACACCCAGAGGCAAAACAAGATAACATAGCTGCTCAAATGACTTCCTCAAGAAAGTTACTACAGACATATTATTATTCACAGTCTCGCAGGTGAGATCATCCCAGCACACTCTGCCAAACGTGTGTGTATTCCCTGTGGCATTTGTGTGTGTTTTTTTTGTTTTGTTTTTTTCTTTTCTATGTGTGTTGTGTGTATTTTTTTTTTATTTATTTATTTATTTATTTTTTATTATTATTTTTAAAGGAAACCCAAAGTAAGAATCATATGGAGGCTTTGATTTTATTTTAAAGCAGACCTGAACTCGGAACTAAAAAATGAGCAACAGCATACAAACAAGACAAATAACATATCAAGCTTTTCTCCTGGTGGACTGCAGCCACCAGGAGCTGCAGCCACTAGGGCGCCCTCTATAGGCAGTAGCGGTGTTAGGGAGACTTGCCTAAGGTCTCCTACTGAATAGGTGCTAGCTTACTGAACAGGCAGAGCCGAGATTCGAACCCTGGTCTCCCGTGTCAGAGGCAGAGCCCTTAAAGGGATACTCTAGGGAAGTCGGGGGAAAATGAGCTGAACTTACCCCGGGCTTCTATTGGTCCCCAGCAGACATCCTGTGTTGGCGCAGCCACTCACCGATGCTCCGGCCCCGCCTCTGGTTCACTTCTGGAATTTCTGACTTTAAAGTCAGAAAACCACTGCGCCTGCGTTGCCGTGTCCTCGCTCCCGCTGATGTCACCAGGAGTGTACTGCGCAGACACAGACCATACTGGGCCTGCGCTGTGCGCTCTTGATGACATCAGCGGGATCGAGGACACGGCAATGCAGGCGCAGTGGTTTTCTGACTTTAAAGTCAGAAATTCCAGAAGTGAACCAGAGGCGGGGCCAAAGCATCGGTGAGCGGCTGCACGGGCACAGGATGTCTGCGGGGGACCATTAGAAGCCCCGGGTAAGTTCAGCTCATTTTCCCCCGACCCCCCCCCCCCCCTACAGTATCCCTTTAAAGGGAACCAGAGACGAAGCACCCTTGTGTATTTTACCATATATATCAGTAAGAACATTAGAGAAAACACTTACCCTGCTCTCGGTTTCATCCTCACTGCTAAAAGTGTCTGTTATCAGCTGTGATAAGAATCCTGGACTGAGCATTCAGTCTGGCTTTGCTGGGAATGATTATAGCTGAGTCATTATAGCAAAGCCACAAGGGGGCAGGCTTGGGCTTGAAAAGACACCAGAGAAGACAGACTCAGCTATAATTATTCCATAGCAAAGCTAGACTGAGCTCAGTCGGGGATTCTTATCAGAGGTGATAACAGTCAGATTAAACAGAGAACAATGAAACAAAGAGCAGATTAGGTGTTTACTGTCATGGTCCCACTGATTTATAAGGTAAAATACAAGAAGGTGCTTCATCTCTGGTTCTCTTTAACCATTACACTATCCAGCCACTGACTAGGCATAATAACCTTAATGCCTAGTACACACCATATAATTTTCTGTAAGATTTTTCTGTTAAGCCCAATCTACACCATGCGATTCGATTACGATTCTATTTACGATCCGATTAAATCCGACATGTCCGATCGGGATTAGATTTGCCATTGCAATACAATGGCGAATCGAATCCCGATCGGACATGTCGGATTTAATCGGATCGTAAATAGAATCGTAATCGAATCACATGAAGAATCGTATTGTGTAGATGGGGCTTTAGATTTACCTGCCAGATAATTTCCAACATGTTGGAAATGATCTATCTAACCATCTATCTGCTGAGCAATTCGGCATTGTTCTACTTAGCAGGAGATAACCAGAAGACAATGCACCAGAGACAATGACCATTCTCTACAGAAAATAATCTTAAGGTGGCCATACACTGGTCGATTTGCCATCAGGTTCGACCAACAGATCCCTCTCTGATCGAATCTGAACAGAGACGGATCGTATGGCTGCCTTTACTGCAAACAGATTGTGAATCGATTTCAGCATGAAACCGATCACAATCTGTGGTGTTGCTGGCGCCGCCTCCCCCACCCCCCACCCCCCCGCATACATTACCTGCTCCGGCCGGCGTGTATCCCCGCTGTCACCGCTGTCTCTTCTCCGCTCTGAGCTCCAGGTTCCGACTGGCTTCACTTCTTTCTGTCCAGGGAAGTTTAAACAGTAGAGGGCGCTGTACTGTTTAAACTTCCTGCCGGGACAGGAAGTAGCCAGCCGGAACCCGGAATCCAGCGGAGAAGAGACGGCGGTGACAGCGGGGATACACGCCGACTGGAGCAGGTAATGCAGCTGTATTGCTTGGTCGTCAGGCATTCGAACGCCGCTATCGACGCACTCCTGACCCGCCGGCGATCGAACAAAATCTTCCGCACGGACGGCTCTACGGGAATCGACTGGAACGATTGATTTCGGACGGAAATCAATCGTTTGCGCAACGATTTCACAGCAGATTCGATCAGTGATTGAATCTGCTGTATATCAGCGGCAAAATTGTTAGGTGTATGGGCCCCTGAACAGAAAATTGTATGGTGTGCACTAGGCATTAGGGCAGGTTCGCACTCGGGTGATTTTTTTTTTTCATCGCTTTGCTGATCGCCGGCAAGTGCTAGCGGCAAGTGTCAATAAGCCCTTAAAGGGAGTCTGCCATGAGTTGAAAAATAAATAGGAGGAGAGGGAAGGCTCTGGGTCCTAGAGCCTTCCCCGGTCTCCTCGTTCCCCCGTTTGAATCTCCTGCGGTGGGGGACTTCGGCAGTCTTCAGAAGCACTCGGGCTCCCGAAGACCGGCGGCTCTGTACTGCGCATGCAGAAGTGCTCTAGAGAGGGCGCTCGTACATGCGTAGTGCGGAGCGGAGTGCTTCCGAAGTCTCCCCAACCCGGAAGAGATCAGCCCATGACAAATTGGTTCATGGACTGCTAACTGGGTAGCCTGCAGGGGAAAGCGAGGACCGGGGCAGGAACACAAGGACTCAGGTCTCAGAGCCTTCCCTCTCCTTAACTAAGTATCTGTTTTTTATTTTAAAATTTTCTTTAGTGTCACTTTAAAGAACAAGCGACACCCATGCTAACCTAAAAATAAAAAACACATATATAAGTAGATACATACGACTTCTACTTGCATAACAGATGTATTGTGCTATCCACGTAATGATTCCTGTGAATTTTATAAAGGTAAAGCAGAAAATCCTATTCTAGGCAGTTGCCATCTTGCCAAGCTAATGCTGACATCATATCCTCCCTGACTCTTGTTTCCCCCCCTCTCTTCTCTTGCTCATTGTGTCCTCATTAGCTGCCCTCCTCCCAGAGTCTTCAGACACTCCCACTGAGGTGTATAATAGGAACTGCTCTGTCTTATCCTCCAATTTCTGAGTCCTCTCAGCCTTGCTTGAAAACACAAGTGAGCAGAGGGTGTTTCTGATAAGCAGCTAGGCAGGGAAATAAATGGAAGAGGAGGAATAATATTATAGATAAAAATAACTCCCAGCATTCAACTCTTTGGCACTGTTTGGCACTAGGGCCAGTGCTCCTAAAGTATGTGATAACTACAAACCATAACAGCAGAAAAACTTTTGAATGAATGCAGGATTTGAATCTTTATCACTGAATACACTCAGACCAGTTGCTGTTGGAATATGATTTTTATGGTGACAATCCCGTTTTAAAGAAAAACATTTTTGTTACAGCTGATCTAAATCCTGCTTTCATGGAAGCAGACATAGGGTTAACATCCTGTGTTTAAAATTGAGCTGCTCTGCCAAGGCAGATGAGATTCCTGAGGTATTAAGTTTACAATTTGTGATTAGTCACAGATGAGGGGAAGTTAGACAGGCTAAACTCTCTAAAGACATACAAGGTGCATTTCTCTATGTTTACCTTCTGTCCTGTGCAAGAGTTCAGATCCACTTTGAGAATAACGTTGCAGGAAGCTGTTTTTGGACTCGATAATTAATAGGAGTGCCGTTGGCCAAACAAAGACGCCCTCCATCAATCACACACATTCTCACCTCCCGGGATCAAACTGACGTTGGCAGTGCCGGCCCCGCAACCTGGCACACCGATCCTGCTCAAAGCAAACCGCTTCCAAAAACCTTTCAACAACAAGAGTGTGCATCAAACACCAAGTGAAACCTGATATATCTGGCGCTGGAAACTTTGCTGTAATGAGGGATATGGAGGCTGCCATGTTTATTTCCTTTTAAGCGACACCAGCTCCCTGGCTATTCTGCTGATCCTCTGCCTCTGATACTTTCAGCCAAAGTCCCTGAACAAGCATGCAGCAGATCATGTGTTTCTGACATTGTCACATCTGACAAGATTAGCTGCATGCTTGTTTCTGGGGTTATTCAAATACTACCGCAGCCAAATAGATCAGCAGGGCTGCCAGGCAACTGGTATTGTTTAAGGTGGCCATACACTGGTTGATTTGCCATCAGATCGACCAACAGATAGATCCCTCTCTGATCGAATCTGATCAGAGAGGGATTGTATGGCCGCCTTTACTGCAAACCGATTGTGAATCGATTTCAGCCTGAAACCGTTCACAATCTGTGGTAGTGGTGGTGCTGCCGCGGCGCTCCCCCCTTCCCCCCCCCCCCGCATACATTACCTGCTCCACTTCCTGTAGTGGGACGTTTAAACAGTAGAGGGCGCTCTACTGTTTAAACTTCCTGCCGGGACAGGAAGAAGTGAAGCCTGCTGGACTCGGAGCCATGTGCGGAGAAGGAGCAGCGGTGACAGCAGGGACACATTGAAAAGAAAAAAATGGCTCCCAATTATTGACTGTATGTGCTGGAGTATGACCATTTCTGATATAGTAAATTACTTTGCTCGGCCCCTTGGAGTTTACTGTAAAGGGATTCTACTCTATAGTGAGCCCCTCTCTGCCCCTGCATTTTTAGTGCTGCTTGCTATCGCGCTCCCTAATTATATTGCTTATAACTTTAGTGCCTGCAAAGAATGAGCAGCCGCAGCCCCCTTGCAGAGTTTGGCATGAGTGCATTGCTTGTCGTTACCTGCTGGATGTCTTTGTTTCATTTTCATCCATTGTGCAGCTGTCCTTGTTTTTGACCTCCTGTGTACTAATTTTTCATCACAGACAGCACAATGGTCATGTGATAAAGATCTATGCTCTGTAAGGCGTGCAAAGCACGCACCACTGCAATGCTTTAGCAGCACAGCTTAATGATCCAAGCCCATAGTGTCATATCTTCAGTGTTGTCCCATGGCAAGATATAATAACATTAAGGAAAGATGGGGGGAAAGGCAGCGCATCCCTAAACACATGTTGCAATTGAATGGTTAATCGCACAGGCATACACCGCCTCTGCCAGACTGAAAAATGCATGCCCTGCATCCAAGACAAGTGCTAACATTTTTTTAAACTAGGAGGTACTTTAGCTTCCAATATGGTTTGCATGCAAAGTATATTATACTAGACACTTGCGCCACGGTAAGGCAAACCTCCGGGCAAGTGACCTAACCTAAATTTAAAACCTCGTTTTAAAACCTCGCTGGCGTTCTTGCTGTTCTACCAAATGTAAGATATAATAACATATTTACAAAAATGTGGCAGGTGTACTTACTTGTGTGATAAACAGTGTATGTGTACATACATACATACATACATACATACATACATTGCAGAATTAGTAGGCAAATGAGTATTTTGACCACATCATCCTCTTTATGCATGTTGTCTTACTCCAAGCTGTATAGGCTCGAAAGCCTACTACCAATTAAGCATATTAGGTGATGTGCATCTCTGTAATGAGAAGGGGTGTGGTCTAATGACATCAACACCCTATATCAGGTGTGCATAATTATTAGGCAACTTCCTTTCCTTTGGCAAAATGGGTCAAAAGAAGGACTTGACAGGCTCAGAAAAGTCAAAAATAGTGAGATATCTTGCAGAGGGATGCAGCACTCTTAAAATTGCAAAGCTTCTGAAGCGTGATCATCGAACAATCAAGCGTTTTATTCAAAATAGTCAACAGGGTCGCAAGATGCGTGTGGAAAAGCCAAGGCGCAAAATAACTGCCCATGAACTGAGAAAAGTCAAGCGTGCAGCTGCCAAGATGCCACTTGCCACCAGTTTGGCCATATTTCAGAGCTGCAACATCACTGGAGTGCCCAAAAGCACAAGGTGTGCAATACTCCGAGACATGGCCAAGGTAAGAAAGGCTGAAAGACGACCACCACTGAACAAGACACACAAGCTGAAACGTCAAGACTGGGCCAAGAAATATCTCAAGACTGATTTTTTTTTCTAAGGTTTTATGGACTGATGAAATGAGAGTGAGTCTTGATGGGCCAGATGGATGGGCCCATGGCTGGATTGGTAAAGGGCAGAGAGCTCCAGTCCGACTCAGATGCCAGCAAGGTGGAGGTGGAGTACTGGTTTGGGCTGATATCATCAAAGATGAGCTTGTGGGGCCTTTTCGGGTTGAGGATGGAGTCAAGCTCAACTTCGAGTCCTACTGCCAGTTTCTGGAAGACACCTTCTTCAAGCAGTGGTACAGGAAAAAGTCTGCATCCTTCAAGAAAAACATGATTTTCATGCAGGACAATGCTCCATCACACGCGTCCAAGTACTCCACAGCGTGGCTGGCAAGAAAGGGTATAAAAGAAGAAGAAAAACTAATGACATGGCCTCCTTGTTCACCTGATCTGAACCCCATTGAGAGCCTGTGGTCCATCATAAAATGTGAGATTTACAAGGAGGGAAAACGGTACACCTCTCTGAACAGTGTCTGGGAGGCTGTGGTTGCTGCTGCACGCAATGTTGATGGTGAACAGATCAAAACACTGACAGAATCCATGGATGGCAGGCTTTTGAGTGTCCTTGCAAAGAAAGGTGGCTATATTGGTCACTGATTTGTTTTTGTTTTGTTTTTTTGAATGTCAGAAATGTATATTTGTGAATGTTGAGATGTTATATTGGTTTCACTGGTAAAAATAATTGAAATGGGTATAGATTTGTTTTTTGTTAAGTTGCCTAATAATTATGCACAGTAATAGTCACCTGCACACACAGATATCCCCCTTAAATAGCTAAAACTAAAAACTACTTTCAAGAATATTCAGCTTTGATATTGAGTTTTCTTGGGTTCATTGAGAACATGGTTGTTGTTCAATAATAAAATTATTCCTCAAAAATACAACTTGCCTAATAATTCTGCACTCCCTATACATACATACATACATACATACATACATACATACATACATACATACATACATACATACATACATACATACATACATACACTTGCAAAAGTATTCCGCCCCCTTGAAGTTTTCCACATTTTGTCACATTACTGACACAAACTTGAATCCAATTTTATTGGAATTCCACATGAAAGACCAATACAAAGCGGTGTACACATGAGAAGTGGAACGAAAATCCTACATGATTGCAAATATTTTTACAAATAACTGCAAAGTGGTGTGTGCATAATTATTCAGCCCCCTGAGTCAATATTTTTTAGAACCACCTTTTGCTGCAATTACAACTGCCAGTCTTTTAGGGTATGTCTCTACCAGCTTTGCACATCTAGAGACTGAAATCCTTGCCCATTCTTCTTTGCAAAGCAGCCCCAGCTCAGTCAGATTAGATGGACAGCGTTTGTGAACAGCAGTTTTCAGATCTTGCCACAGATTCTCGATTGGATTTAGATCTGGACTTTGACTGGGCCATTCTAACACATGGATATGTTTTTGTTTTAAACCATTCCTTTGTTGCCCTGGCTTTATGTTTAGGGTCATTGTCCTGCTGGAAGGTGAACCTCCACCCCAGTCTCAAGTCTTTTGCAGTCTCCAAGAGGTTTTCTTCCAAGTTTGCCCTGTATTTGGCTCCATCCATCTTCCCATCAACTCTGACCAGCTTCCCTGTCCCTGCTGAAGAGATGCACCCCCAGAGCATGATATTGCCACCACCATATTTGACAGTGAAGATGGTGTGTTCAGAGTGATGTGCAGTGTTAGTTTTCTGCCACACATAGCGTTTTGGCCGAAAAGTTCAATTTTGGTCTCATCTGGCACCTTCTTCCACATGTTTGCTGTGTCCCCTACATGGCATGTGGCAAACTGCAAATGGGACTTCTTATGCTTTTCTGTTAACACTGGCTTTCTTCTTGCCACTCTTCCATAAAGGCCAACTTTGTGCAGTGCATGACTAATAGTTGTCCTATGGACAGATTCCCCCACCTGAGCTGTAGATCTCTGCAGCTCGTCCAGAGTCACCATGGGCCTCTTGGCTGCATTTCTGATCAGCGTTCTCCTTGTTCGGCCTGTGAGTTTAGGTGGACAGCCTTGTCTTGGTAGGTTTACAGTTGTGCCATACTCCTTCCATTTCTGAATGATCGCTTGAACAGTGCTCCGTGGGATGTTTAAGGCTTTGGAAATCTTTTTGTAGCTTAAACCTGCTTTAAATTTCTCAATAACTTTTTATCCCTGACCTGTTTGGTGTGTTCTTTGGACTTTACGGTGTTGTTGATCCCAATATTCTCTTAGACAACCTCTGAGGCTGTCACAGAGCAGCTGTATTTGTACTGACATTAGATTACACACAGGTGCATTCTATTTAGTCATTAGCACTCATCAGGCAATGTCTATGGGCAACTGACTGCACTCAGACCAATGGGGGCTGAATAATTACGCACACCCCACTTTGCAGCTATTGATTTGTAAAAAATGTTTGGAATCATGTATGATTTTCGTTCCACTTCTCACATGTTCACCACTTTGTATTAATCTTTCATGTGGAATTCCAATAAAATTTGATTCATGTTTGTGGCAGTAATATGACAAAATGTGAAAAACTTCAAGGGGGCCGAATACTTTTGCAAGTGTGTGTGTGTGTGTTATGGCCAGAACCCGAAGTGTGGCCACTTCGCGTACTGGCCGTCCAATGTGCGAAGTGGCCGCAGCGCAGCGGCCAATGTTAGAAATGTAATGATTACAATAAGTTCAATGTATTTTACGGCCATCTCGCTGCGGCCAAATGTATTACAACTTTAGTTAATGAAATGAAGCCATCGGCTTTCTCACTGCCTCTCTCCTCTCCCTGCCTCCTATACAATACGGAGCAGCCGGGAACATGCAGGGCAGGAGAAGCAGAGCGGGGAGGCTGCAGACATTGCTTCTGCCAGCACCCGCTCTGCAGGAACGGCAGGGGAATTCCCCTGCCGCGACGAACGACTCTCGGACTGCTCCGTATTGTATAGGAGGCAGGGAGAGGCGAGAGGCAGGGGGGAGGAGGAGAGGAGTCAGTGCGAAAGCCGGCGGCTTCATCTATTACATTACCGCCGGCTTCATTTCATTAAATTAACCAAGTTGTAATACATTTGGCCGCAGCGAGACGGCCGTAAAATACATTGAGCTTATTGTAATCATTACATTTCTAACATTGGCCGCTGCGCTGCGGCCACTTCGCACATTGGCCGGCCAGAACCCGAAGTGGCCGGCCAGAACTAGAAGTGGCCACACTTCGGGTTCTGGCCGTAATATATTCATATCTATCTATCTATCATTCTTGATTCCCCGGATGTGTCTTTTGCAGGTTTTAAAGGAATACTGTAGGGGGGTCGGGGGAAAATGAGCTGAACTTACCCGGGGCTTCTAATGGCCCCCGCAGACATCCTGTGCCCGCGCAGCCACTCAACGATGCTCCGGCCCCGCCTCCATTAATGTCTGAAAACCACTGCGTCTGCATTGCCGTGTCCTCGCTCCTGCTGATGTCACCAGGAGCGTACTGCGCAGACACAGACCATACTGGGCTTGTGCTATACACTCCTAGTGACATCAGGGGAAGCGAGGACAGGGCAACGCAGGCGCAGTGGTTTTCAGACTTTAAAGTGAAGCGGAGCCGCAGCTGGAGCATCAGTGAGTGGCTGCACAGGCACAGGATGTCTGCAGGGGACCAATAGAAGCCTCGGGTAAGTTCAACTCCCCCCCCCCCCCACAGTATTCCTTTTAACCCTCCTGGCGGTCTATTAAAAACCGCCAGGAGGCAGCGCAGCAGTTTGTTTTTTTTAAATTAAATCAAGTAGCGAGCCCTATAGCCGCTGTGCAGCGGCATCCCCCGGAACGGGATTTCCTGGAGGGCTTCCCCCCTCGCCATGGCGACGGGGCGGGATGACGTCATCGACGTTGTGACGTCGGGAGTCCCGATCCGCCCCTCAGCACTGCCTGGCGCTGATAAGCCAGGCTGCGCAAGGGGTCGGGAGGGGGGGTGTGCGGCGAATCGGAGCGGCGGCGATCGGTGTGCTCACGCAGCTAGCAAAGTGCTAGCTGCGTGCAGCAAAAAAAAATTATGCAAATCGGCCCAGCAGGGCCTGAGAAATCCTCCTGCCATGTTTAACCTTCCTTACCGCCAGGAAGGTTAAACAAGTGAGCACCTGAGCCATCACTCACCAAGAGCAGAAGTGCCAGGGCACCCCTGCAGGCGAGTACAAATGCCAAACTTCTGCATATGGGGAAGCCGAAAGACCGCTCACCCTGCTGTGGGAGAACTCCTGGCTGCTGTTAATGCTGCTATTTCCCTTCTGCATTGTTGCAACTCTGGGGGGTATATGTAACTTGGGCACCAGCTTATTGCCTGTACCAGGTAGCCCCCCCCCCCCCCCCCCCCTCCAGCTATCGCTGGCGCCCAAATCAGTCACCGAGTGCCACTATAGCCTTAATTCTCATTACGGTCTATGGTGATGCCCAAAGCACTGTGCAGAAACTGGCTGTTGTACTGCAGGCTTCTCATAGACCCCTGACCTTCCTGCTTAAGAAAGCCTGAGCTAATTACTATCAGTCGAATGTCCTACCATATTATTATTATTATTATTATTATTATTATTACTATGTACGGTATTTATATAGCACTGACATCTTCTGCAGCACATTACAGAGTACATAGTCATGTCACTGACTGTCCTCAGAGGAGCTCACACTCTAATCCTACCATAGTCATAGTCTAATGTCCTACCATATTATTATTATTATGTATTTATATAGCACTGACATATTCTGCAGCAATGTACAGAGTACACAGTCATGTCACTGACTGTCCTCAGAGGAGCTCACACTCTAATCCTACCATAGTCATAGTCTAATGTCCTAACATATTATTATGTATTTATACAGCACTGACTTCTTCTGCAGTACATTACAGAATACATAGTCATGTCACTGACTGTCCTCAGAGGAGCTCACACTCTAATCCTACCATAGTCAGTCTAATGTCCTACCATATTATTATTATTATGTATTTATACAGCACTGACTTCTTCTGCAGTACATTACAGAATACATAGTCATGTCACTGGCTGTCTTCAAATTGGATTGCGTCCCTGGCTTGATCAGCCACATTTTTATGTAACCGACCTTATTTTGATTGGACTTTGATCTTACATTTAATCTTATTATATTATCAGAGAGGCTGTATGCACTTTGTGCCATGAGAAAACCATAAACTAAGCTGAACTGTAAGCTTGTGCTTCCCAGGAAGTACTTGCCTCGGGAGGAGGAAGCCTCTGGATCCTAACTAGGCTTCCTCCTCATTCCCGGGAAATCAATCACTGCAGCCCCCTGAACAGCAGGGAGGTAAATATTGACCTACCGCGATTCAGTGCAGTCGCAGTAGCAGCTCTTCCTTTGAGCTAAGGTAGAAATAGAAAAATCCATTGTATCCGCTCTACTGTGTGGGGGCGCTGTTGCGGCTCTCAGCACGGAAATAGACGGCAAAAACCGATCTACTGCACAGGAGACTTGCGGCTGCACAGTAGGGCGGCCCGACAGCGATCAGCTATTTTCGCCTATCTCCGAGGCGTAGAGCCGATACTGCGCTTGCGCTGGAGCCGGGAAGGTAAATATTTACATCCCCGCAGTTCGGAGGGCCAGAGGAGGACGGGGGAAGCCTCGATGAGTTCTGGATGCTGCCCCCCCCCCCCCCCCCCCCCACCCGAGGTCAGTACCCTCCAGGGGAACTTTTCCTCGTTACAGGTTTTCTTTAAAGGAAATAAATGCAGCATGGTGTAGGGGGGAAAAAAGGACATACTCACCGCTCCCCTTGCTCCCTGCCGTTGGGTCTCGCTCGTCAGCCACAGCCCCCGGTACCGGCCGACTCTTCTGACCCCTGACCCGGACATACTGCCCTGCGCATGCGCAGTATGTCCATCGGAGGAGGCGGGGGAGTGTCCAATCTTCTGCCGTCGCATGATGACGGCAGAAGATCGGACCCTCCCCCGCCTCCTCCCTGCCCAGCGTGTGCGCTCCACTCATAAAGCTAGCGTGACATGCTAGCTGGAGTCACGCTGGGAGTGGCGATTTGGAGAGAGAGCGGAGGGGGAGTGAGTTGGGATGGACGGGAAGCTTTATTAGTGGAGCGCACACGCTGGGCAGGGAGGAGGCGGGGGAGGGTCCGATCTTCTGCCGTCATCATGCGACGGCAGAAGATCGGACACTCCCCCGCCTCCTCCGATCCGATGGACATACTGCGCATGCGCAGGGCAGTATGTCCGGGTCAGGGGTCAGAAGAGTCGGCCGGTACCGGGTGCTGTAGCAGACGAGCGGGACCCGACGGCAGGGAGAGAGGAGAGTGGTGAGTAGTCCCCCCCCCCCCCCCCCCGCCCCCCCATTTTTTTTTTCTCCCCTACACCATGCTGCATTTATATTACCACAGCCTGTGGGCTGCGGTATCCTTTAAGATTTAGCGTTCTCAAAATGAATCTCTTTCTGGATTGGAAGCAAATGGTACATGCTGGAAATTCTCAATCGATCAGTCAATCTGCCATGAAAATTGCATAGTGTGTGTATAAAAAATGTAAACCATATTTCAGATGAATGGTTCCAAAATATAACCTACAACCATAAACATTATATAACCACCATTCACACAAGTGAAAATGTGTACATGTCAGTGCACTCATTACTGTCACTAATTAATAAGCTCAGCTTCACAACAACAAACACTTAAAGTGACTCTGTAAGAAAAAAAACAAGGGCCCCTGGGGGGTACTTCGGGAGGTGGAAGTCTCCGGATCCTATCGAGGCTTCCCCATCATCCTCCGTCCCACGACCGGTCTCGCTGGGCCCCTCTGAAGCCACAGCAGTAGCGCCTGCAGTATTTCCCTTCCCCGGCTCCAGCGCAGGCGATGTAGCGACTCCCTGATGGGCTAAGGCGGAAACAGACGATCCCAATCAGATCTGCTCTACTGCGCAGGCAGCTTGCGTCTGTGCAGTAGAGAGGACCCAACAGTGATCGGCTATTTCCTCCTGATCCCAACCCAAGAGCCGCTACTACACCTGCGCTGCAGCTGGGAAGGTAAATACTGCAAGCCCTACTGCGCCTGCACCACAGCCTGACAGATTGTCAGCTGTGGCTTCGGAGGGGCCCAGCGAGACCGGCTGTGGGACGGGAGAAGCCTCAATTGGATCCGGAGGCTTCCCCCCCTTACAATTTAGCACCCCCAAAATGCCAGGACAGTAAACACACCCCGCAAATGACCCCATTTTGGAAAGTAGACATCTCAAATTATTCAGAGAGGGGCATGGTGAGTCCGTGGCAGATTTCTTTTTTTGTTTGTCACAAAGTGTCATTTTCCGCTAACTTGTGACAAAAAATAAAATCTTCTATGAACTCACCATGCCTCTTGGTGAATACTTTGGGATGTCTTCTTTCCTAAATGGGGTCATTTGGGGGGGTATTTATACTATCCTGGAATTCTAGCCCCTCATGAAACCTGACAGGTGCTCAGAAAAGTCAGAGATGCTGCAAAATGGGAAAATTCACTTTTGGCACCACAGTTTGTAAACGCTATAACTTTTACCCAAACCAATAAATATACACTTATTGGATTTTTTTTTATCAAAGACATGTAGCACAATAAATTTGGACAAAAATGTATATAGAAATTTTACTTTATTTGAAAGGTCAGCACAGAAATTTAAATCATTTTTTTTTTTTGGCAAAATTCATGTCTTTTTTGATGAATATAATGAAAACTAAGAATCACAGCAGCAATCAAATAGCACCAAAAGAAAGCTGTATTAGGGACAAGAAAAGGAGGTAAAATTCATTTAGGTGGTAGGTTGTATGACCGAGCAATAAACCGTTAAAGCTGCAGTGGTCTGAATGGAAAAAAAGGGTCTGGTCCTTAACCTCCCTGCCGTTCTAATTATTTGCTGCGCACGGCAGCGGGAGTTTTTTTTGTTTGTTTGTTTGTTTGTTTTTTTAGCCTGTAGCTAACCTAGAGCTAGCTACATGCTCCCCCCCCCCCCCCCCTCCCTTTGCTATCCCTCCCACCCCTCCGATCTTCTCCGGCGCAAATACCCAACAGGAAATCCTGTTCTGAACGGGATTTCCTGTATGGGCTTCCCCCGTCGCCATGACATCAGACGGAGTCCCGATCCACCCCTCAGCGCTGCCTGGCACTGATTGGCCAGGCTGCGCAAGGGGTCTGGAGGGGGCGGCGGATCGGCGGCGATTGGATGTTACACACAGCAGAGTGCTAGCTGCATGTAACAAAAAAAAAAAATTATGCAAATCGGCCCAGCAGGGCCAGAGCAATCCTCTGCGGCGGGTTACCCCGAGCTGAGCTCGGGATAACCGGCAAGGAGGTTAAGGGATTTTATGACTGCAGTCCTTAAGTGGTTAAAGAGAAACTCCAGTGAAAATAAAAAAAGTGCTTTAATTTTACAATAATTATATATAAATAATGTAGTCAGTGTTTGCCCATTGTAAAAGCTTTCCTCTCCCTGATTTACATTTTTGACATTTATCACATGGCGATGTCAGTGGAAGGAGATGCTGCTTGCTTCTTTGGCAGTAGTAAACAGCTGTTATTGCCCACAATGCAACAAGGCCCCCACCGTGTGATGTCAGAACCATGGTCCCGACATCACACTGTGGGAGGGGTTTCACCACAATATCAGCCATACAGAGCCCTATGATGGTCTGTTTGTGAAAAGGAAAAGATTTCTCATGGGAAAGGGGGTATCAGCTACTGATTGGGATGAAGTTCAGTTCTTGGTCACTGTTTCTCTTTCACTTACCAGTATGCTGTTTGGGGATGAGGTGGGAAATGGAGTGTTTGGAGGTAACCCAGGCAAATACAGGGAGAATATACAAACTCCATGCAGATATCCTGGCCCATATTTGATACAGTGACCATAGTGCTGCTAGATAAGAGTGCTATCCACTACACCTTGCTGCTTCCTACACACTACAAGCTGCTATTTCTGCTTCCTTCTACTATTTCTATACACAAACCTACTATTCCCCATCATCCAACCTGCCTGTGCCCAGCGGGCACCCTATGTGCTAGTAATTTTATATTCCTTTTACTTGGTACACTGAGGGCCCGTTTCCACTTGTGCGGTGGGAATCGCAGCGGAAAAAAATTGCATGCGGATGCAAATTTTGCATGCGGTTGTAATGCGAATTTTCATGCAAATTTGCATACGATTTCGCATGGATGACGATGTATGCGAATTTAACCGTGGCAGTGCCTGTGTGCTTTTTCATTGTTTCTATGCGAAATCGTATGCGAATGCGAATTTCCTATTAAATACATTGTATGCGAATCGCATAGCGGTATGCAAATTCTGATGGCTCTGCCATGCAGATTTTTTTTTCTGCACAGAAAACGCTCAGAAATCCTTACGAGTGGAAACAGCCCCATCCACTTGTGTTGTCTATGCGAATCTGCATGCAGGAAACACATGCAGATTCGCTCTAGTGGAAACGGGCCCTGACACTGGGTTGGAGAATTTCTTGTAGAACGTTGCTTGGGTGGATGTATTCCAGAGTTTTATAGCATGTACTTGTAGGCTGGGAGGTTCCACTACAAGAGCTCTGGGGGGGATCCTCCCTGTGACCGGGCTGGGGCCTCGGGTCTGGGAGAGGGCGGGAATGGAGTGGAAAATTCTCTTTTCAGCCAGTAATCTAGGAACAAATAGCCATTGAAGATGGGCCAAGTCCTGGCAGTACTGGCAGCGTCGTCACTGTGTCCCCTTGGGATAGACCTCAGGAGCGCACTGAGCGTGCCCAGACATAACTCGCAGAGTCAGCTGGGCGAGGGCGTCACCTCGGCAACGCCAGTCCTTCTGGAAACACAAGAAGACCAGTGATGTCATTGTTTTAAAGAGTACCTCCAGTCAGAAAAGAATTAAGATAAAGCGGGGCCCTAGGAAAGATGGCAGTTTTTGCCCACCACGAATGGTCATCTCGCCTTTTTTTTTATTTATTTATTTATTTTTATTTTTTTGGTGGGGGCTTGCATCCGCCAGGCCCCTAGACTCTCTCCACGCCCTAGGCAACTGCCTAGATTTGCCATGTAGATGATCCGGCTTTGCCTCCAGTATAAAAGACAGAGCATGTCATGTCAGGCTTTCTCTTAAAGGGAGTCTGAAGCCAATTTATGGAAAAAAAATCCTCGCCAGGTCGGCATCTTTTGCCTGAGAGAGCCGCTTGCATTATAAATTCATGCAAATTAACGTTATTGATATGCATGTAAGAAACCAAAGTGCAAAAATTTGCATGAAAAACATAAAACAAAGAGAATTGGGTGTAAAAAAAAAACAAAAACAAAAAAAAAACACAAAAAAACAAAAAAAAAATCACAACGCAGAATCACAAATACGAAAATGCAAATGAACGGCTGAAAAAGGCAGTTCAGGTGGGCTTTAGGGCAGGGAACACACTTGCCCATGTCGTGCTGGTTTTTGGCGCACTACAGACCGGGCCGGATTTGTATTCTTTACCTCCCAAGGTCACTGTCACCAGCAACCCCCCCCCCCCCTTCAGTATAGGTAGCGAGATGACCTCTCCCCCCCCCCCCCCCTTCCCTCCAGTATAGGTAGCCAGATGACCCCTCCCCCCCCCCTTCACTCCAGTATAGGTAGCACGATGATCCTCCTCCCCAGTATAGGTAGCCCGATGATCCTCCTCCCCAGTATAGGTAGCGAGATGACCCCCCCAGTATAGGCAGCCTGATGACCTCCGCCCCCAGTATAGGCAGCCTGATGACTCTTCTAATCCCTTTTCCCACCTCCGCACCTTGCAGTATAGGTAGCCAGCTCGCCTTCACACCGCAGTAGCCATCAGTGTCACTTATTTCTCTGCTCGTCTCCAGTGCAGAAGCTTCCTCTTCCTTTCCGTCTCCAATGCTGCCCAAGTCCATAGCCACTGGCCACAATGCAAACGTGCACAGAGAGCAAGGTGGCTGCTGCACAGGCGGCTGGCAGGAGAGTGCCGCAATCAGGCACTCACCTGATCTCCCTGCATTTGCAAGCTTGCAAATGCTGCACCAATTTATCCTGCTGCTTTGGTGCCCTTCCTCCTGTGGTGCCCTAGGCCATGGCCTAGGTGGCCTTGGCCTAAATCCGGCCCTGACTACAGGGAATACCACACATGCAAATAAAGTCAACGTGTCGTTTGAGAATCTGGATTCTTTTTATTTGCGTTTGTCCACGTTCCGTTTTTCGCATTTGACTCTGTGGTGAAGAATTGTACAGCTTTGTGTTTTCTTACGCATAACGCTCGTGTTTCTAATTTTGAGAGATTTTGCTGCAACACAAAAATGACAGATAGAAAAGGTGAATGAAAAAGCAATATGGCCCTCGCCACCATTGTGTTCTGTAACAAAGCAAACAAGCTGAACCTGCTCATCCCATCCCTATCACTGGGGATGGACAAGCACAGGTGTAGCCCATCCTGTAACCTATCTGTTTAAAGGGAAGGTTCAAGCAAAATAAAAAAATGAGTTTCACTTACCTGGGGCTTCTACCAGTCCCATGCAGCCATCCTGTGCTGTCGTAGTCACTCACTGCTGCTCCAGTCCCCCGCTGGCAGCTTGCCGACCTCAGAGGTCAGCGGGACGCATTGCGTACATTTGTACGCATTCCCGCTAGTGCAGGAACATTAACACATACATTTTTACGCATTACTGGTTTAATGCGTAAATTTTTACGCATTGAACCAGTAATGCGTAAAAATGTATGTATTAATGTTCCTACACTAGCGGGAATGCGTAAAAATGTACGCAATGCGTCCCGCCGACCTCCGGGGTCGGCAAGCTGCCAGCAGGGGACTGGAGCAGCAGTGAGTGACTACGACAGCACAGGATGGCTGCATGGGACTGGTAGAAGCCCCAGGTAAGTGAAACTCATTTTTTTATTTTGCTTGAACCTTCCCTTTAACAATGTGCATGTTACGCAGCATGCAAAAATATAGTCAAATACCCTCAAGTTTATGGCTCCTTTCACACAATGCAGTTGATTCACTAAGACAAATGGCACGCCTTATCAGAGTAGCATAGCGAGCGCTACGAACGTATGCCTGCTAATTGGCAATGACGAGGGCTCCACTCGTCCTGCCCTGAGCCCCTGCGGGTCCAATCACTTTGAAGGACATTATCCCCGCACTTTGGCCTAATAGGCTTCCTGTCAAGTGACAGGCAGCCTGTTAACCTATTTGGCTGCAGCAATGTCTGAATCACGCCAGGAACAAGCCTGCAGATAATGTCAGAAACACCTGAGCTACTGCATGCTTGTTCAGGGTCTATAGCTAAAAATATTAGAGGCATATGATCAGCAGGGCTGCCAGGCAACTGGTATTGCTCAAAAGGAAATAAATATGGACGCCTCCATACACCTCTTTCTTTGGTTGTCCTTAAAGGACACCTGAGGTGACCTGAGGGCTATAATGAAATATGGTGTCCTCCATATTCCCCTCACTTCAGTTGTGCTTTAAGGTGAACCCCAAGTGCGAGTGATATGAACAAGCCTGCAGAAGATCAGATGTTTCGGACATTGTCAGATCTGACAAGGATGGTGCTAATAACATGAAAACAATTGTTATAGATGTAGAGATTGCAGTGTCTACACTTATTTAAAGGAATCATGAGAAGACCCTTAAAATGAAAATCTGCACTTACCTGGACGCGCATGTGCAGTTGCGCACAACTTCCCCTGAAGTCGCCAGGCTAACCAGGCTGCCAGCGGTACCACTGAGGGGGCCCAGAGGATGACTAAGGACCTTGCAGGCTACTTTGAAGTGAACCAGAGGTGAGAGAGATATGGAGGCTGCCATATTTATTTCCTTGTAAACAATGCCAGTTGCCTGGCAGTCCTGATCCTGTGTCTCTAATACTTTTAGCATGGAGCAGATCAGGTACTCTGACTCAGGTTTTCCTGGATTAGCCATATGCTTGTTCCAGGGTTTTGACTCAAATGCTACTTATGCCAGACGATCAGCGGGACTGGCATTGTTTACAAGGAAATAAATATGGCAGCCTCCATATCCCTCTCACCTTGGGTTTCCTTTTAAAGAGGAGCTGTCATCCATACTATCTCAGGAAAAAAAAAACCACATATGTAAGTAGATAAATACTTGCTATACTTACATAACATATGTATTCCACTGTCCACGTTTTAATATTAGTGATTTTTCTACAGTAAAAAGAGAATCATTCTTAGCATTTCCCATTTTAACTTTGAAGCCAATCCTGATGTCATTTCCTCCCTTACTCTCCTCTGCCTGATTGTGTATGCATTGCTCGCCCTTCACTATAGAAAGCGCAATGGCTATCATTCATAAAGCATTTCCGCATGCGGAAATGCTTAAAATAGCTGACTTTACCGACCACTTAGCAAAATCAGCATTCATAAAGCCTCTTTCCGCATGAAAAAATGACACTACCGAGCAGAGTGATAAATCACCGCCTTGTGCGGTGATTATCGGAACAAATGTAGCAAAATGTTTATTCATAAAGATCACCGCAAGCGGTGAGAGGTCGGGAACGGGAAGTACCGCTCCCTCTGATGTGATACCAATGTAAGTGAATGGAGACACAGACCTCCCAGGCAGCTGCAGCAGAGCGGAACACGGAGAAATGTATCAACTCGGCAGCTTCCGTGTCTCCGCAAGCCTACCGCCTGCCTACCGCCAGCCTAGTTCGGTGAATCTCCGCACTGCTTCCGCACATGGATACATTTCTATGAATGCCCACCCAGAAGTCTAAAGTACCGGCAGCGGTGTTTTCCCGCATTGATTCCCCTTACCGACAGCTCCTTTATGAATGATAGCCAATGTCTCAGCATGAGAAATATTGGACAATCAGAGAGAAACAGAGGTGTTGGAGGGGAAAACAGGAGGGAAAGAGGCTTCAGCCAATCAGGGTGCATTAGTTGGGTCTGAGGGGAAAGTAGAGAAACAAGAAAGGACAACCCAGCATGCCCTGCAACTTCCTTTTCTGCGGCAATGTACCAAATATTAGTCAGGTAAACTGGGGAATGATCATTTATCAACAAGAAAAGTAATAGTGATTTTAACTTTTGGATTGACCGGTTAGCATCCTTATTACTTGTTTACCAGATAAAAATAAAGAATTGATTTTATGCCAGACAGTTACTCTTTAGGGACCCTTGATAGGGTGTGGATATCAGGTGGTCTCATCAGTTTCACTGGGGACCCCATGAGTTATAGTTACACCCCTGTGTGCAAGGCAGTTCCAGATGGAGGAGAAATATACGTGAGAAGTCTTTTCAGCAAGAGTGGTTTTAATGTTGTGGCCGACATTGAGAGCTGGTGCACACCAAGAGCGGTTCTGAGCGTTTTTAAAAAACGCTTGCGGGTTGATAACCACTTGGTTAAGGGCATAGCTCCCAACTGTCCCTCTTTGGGAGTCCTGTCCCTCTGTCCCTCTTTCTTCCTCGTTTGTCCCTCTTTCTATGTAAAAAAGTTTGACTCTAAACTTTATTCCCATCTTTTAAATTGATATATTACTGATTTGAAAATGTTAATATCAAGGAAAATGAACCAGTGTGGTTTGAATTATAAAACCTCATTTTCTTGTGAAGTCTTTATGGTATGTGTGACTAGGGGCGTGGTCAGGGATGTGGCAGGGGTGTGGCTTAAGTGTCCCTCTTTCTCATCTCAAAAAGTTGGGAGGTATGGCTAAGGGCCCATTCACACGTGTGCGTTTTCAGAGCGATTTCAGCATCACAGGAAAATCGCTGGCGGTTTGAAAAATGCCTGTACAATGACAGTGTATGGAAGTGTTCTCATCTGAGCGATTTGCTGATATGCAACCGCGTTTTCTGAGCGATTAGCATTTCAATGTTAATTATAGGAACGCTGGAAAATCGCTTAAATCGCTGGGCTGTTCACAATCACAATAAAATCCCAGCGATTATTTCTTTTATTTTTTTTACCCAGCCAACCTTGCAGATCACCCACAAAAGGCTAATTGAACTAGAAATCGCAAACAGCTAATCAAGGAATAAAAAGCTGGTAAAAAGCTTTCTATACAGTGAAAATTTGCTGGGAAATCACTAGGGAAACGTTTGCGTTTAGCGATTGCTAGTGTTAATGGGCCCTAATGTATTTCGATGGGCTGTTGCACACCAGAGCAATTTGACTTTTCCCCAAACGCAAAAACTTGTCCTGCAGCATTTTTGCTGATTTCTGAGGCGTTTCTGCCTCGGCGTTAAGTATAGGAAAGTGTAAAATTGCTCTGAGAAACGCTAGATCAGAGTGATTTTCCAAGCGTTTTTGTTACAGTAGCTGTTTAGATACAGCTGTACTGTAACAAAATATAAAATCTGCTACACAAAAATGCTCAAAACGCTAGGCATGTTTAGAAAATCGCTCCAAACATACCTAGAACCGCTCTGAAATCTGCTTCAAAAACCGCTAGTGTTTACGGATCCGCTAGCGGTTTTTGGTGTTCACCAGCCCTGATACAACATATTCAGTATTCTGATACTTAAAGGGGAACTGAAGTAAGAGGTATATGGAGGCTGCCATATTTATTTCCTGTTAATCAATACCAGTTGCCTGGCAGCACTGCTGGCCTATTTCTCTGCAGTAGTATCTGAATAACACCAGAAACACGCATGCAGCTAGTCTTGTCAGATCTGACTTTAAAGTCTGAAACACCTGATCTGCTGCATGCTTGTTCAGGGGCTATGGCTAATAGTATTAGAGGCAGAAGATCAGCAGGGCTGCCAGGCAACTGGTATTGCTTAAAAGGAAATAAACATGGCAGCCTCCATATACCTCTCTTCAGTTCCCCTTTAAGGACAGTGGGAGGAATCCTGTTGATCTGTAGTGTTTGGGTATGCAGAGCACAGTCTGATATCACAGATGAGAGTGACTGTCATGCTGGTACAGGCATGTGGAATGCAGACACCAGACTTCTGTGTCTTGCTCTGATCGCCCTCCACCCCCCCCCCCCCCTCCCTGTGTACATGGCACAGTGTCCCCTGCCACCCCCCTATCCCCTGCCAGTGTGTTCCAGATGCCTGCCACATAGCCTGCACAGAGAGGAGACATGGGGGAGGAGCTGGAGATTTGGAGGCGTGTCCCTCTGAGGGGATCCACTTTCTTGCATTGCTCTCTCTCCAGTCTCTCTCACTCAGCGATGTCAGGCATTTGTCCGCTGCTGCCAGAGACTCAGGACAGAGGCCCGATTGTCATCGAGAGGTTGGAATTCGCAGCGAGGGATCCGTACGAAGGATGCAGAACGCCACAGGTGAGCGTGGGCCCTTGTAAGAGACGACCCTGGATGATTTTTGCTGTTTATATACGATTTTTAAAAAGCCCTTAATGGCAGGGGCCCCCTTGAAATTGCAAAGCACAATCGCGACCGCTTATCGCTTTTTGTATCGATTTTTAGCAGCGTTTTCTGGAGCCATTTATAGGCCTCTATCACATTGGAGCATTTTACTAGCAATTTTTTTATTATTATTATTTAGTATTTTATACAGCACCGACGTTCCGCAGCACTGTAAAGAGTATAATATATGTATATTGTGTAGTGTATGTATCAGTCTAGGGCCAAATTTTAGGGGGAAACCAGAGTGCCTGGAGGAAACCCGCAAAGACACGCGGAGAACATACAAACTCTGTGCAGATAGTGCCCTGGCTGGGATGAGGATAGGGGACCCAGCGCTGTGAAGCGAGAGTGCTACCCATTACGCCACCCTGCTCCCCAGCAGCTTTTGCAAATGCTGGCGAACGCTAGCGGTTTGAAAATGACTACTGCAATATACAATTAAAGGTAAAGAGGCGCCCTGGTTGAAATAAAAGTATCTAAAAACAGCTTAAAATCTAGGAAATAATATGAGGTGGCTTACCTCAATAACAAAATCCTTGTATATGACAAATGATTTTTGTTTAGCACAGGCAACGCGTTTCTGCAATATGTTCACACTTGGCGATCGCCAGCAATTTGCTGAAATCACAAAAGTGCTGCATGCAGTATTTAAGATTTTTGGAGCAATGAATTTTCAATGTTATAGAATCGCAAAACGCAATCACTCCAAAATCACTTTCCTGTACACTGAAAAATCGCTGGAACATCGCTTTGCAAAACGCTAGTGATCTTGATGGCGTTTTGCGATTCCCAGTGTAAAGGAGAAATGGGGGGGGGGGGCTATGGCAATCAAGTGAGGTTCCAGAATACGGTGTTTACAGTATTGTTGCTATTATTCTGCAGTTACAATATATAGCGCTCACTTTTTCTGTAAAGTATCAGAAAGTCCACTTAAAGGACACCTGAAGTAAGAGTGATATGGAGGCTGACGTGTTTCCTTATAAGCAATACCAGTTGCCTGGCTGTCCTGCTGATCTTCTGCCTCTAATACTTTCAACCATAGACCCTGAACAAGCATGCAGCAGATCAGATGTTTCTGACATTGTCAGATCTGACAAGATTAGCTACATGCTTGTTTCTGGTGTGATTCAGACAATAATGCAGCCAAGTAGACCAGCAAGGGCTGCCAGACAAATGGTATTGTTTAAAAGAAAATAAATATGGCAGCTTCCATATTTTTCTCACTTCAGTTGTCCTTCAATAATTCTCGATACTACCTGTTCCTTGAGGGCTCGTTTCCACTATCGCGAATCCGCATGCGTCCAATGCATGCGGATTCGCACATGTAATGCGAGTGGATGGGCCTGTTTCCACTGTAGCGTTGTTGAGGTGCGTTTTTTTTTTTTTCAGCAGGGAAAAAACGCACAAAAGAGCCGCAGAATTCGCCTGCGAGTGGAATGCATGCGAATCGCATGCAATGTATTTAATAGGGAAATCGCATGTGGTTTCCCCATGCGTTTTTTTGCCGCAAATTCGCATAGGTACGAGTGTAAATTCACACAGGCAGTGACATGGTTAAAATCGCATATACCCTCACCTATGCGAATTCGCGGCAAAAAACGCATGGGGAATCGCATCCGCATGCGATTTCATCAGCGGTGGAATCCAGGCGATTCTGCACCGCAATAGTGGAAACGAGCCCTAAAGGAGCTCACAATCTAATGGCTTTGTGCCGCAGAAAAATCTCGCTACTAAGTTTGAGGGAAAGTTAATGAACCACACTAATATGATTCTAGGATGTGGGAGGAGTCTGAAATCCCTGGGGTAAGACGCAGGGAGATGGTTGTGTAGGGTTAGATCAGGCAAGTTGCAGAACATTGCTATTGAGCTGCTCAGTGAACTGCTAAATTTCTCACCATTGTACCTCTTTGCTAAATTTAAAAAAAAAAAAAAAAAAAAAGTATGCATGCTATGTCCTCTTAATAGTAACCTCTCTATTGCCTTCTGATACATACATAATTCTTTGCCACTTGAACAATATTTTTAATGTAACCTTGTATATTTTTATACAATAAAGATTTGCAGCAAAAGAGCTGTGGTGGATTGAAATCTAGTTTACAAGTCGTGTGGATAGTGAACCCTGGCACCCTCTGACACCTGAGTCATCTGTGTGCTGCCCTTTTTTCTCTTGCCCTCCCGGCGCTCCTCTGCACTACGATTTTGTACAAGGCTCTTATGAAAGCGCTTTTGCAGAGCGATTCCGGTTTTTCACTTTCTGACGTCACTCAGGAAGCGAACTCTTTCGCCCGGGAACTGAATAAATACAATGTATTTACTCATAAAAGCGCAAACGCAATCGCCGCGTTTCTCGTTTTTTCTATACCTTCCATTGTAGCAAAATTACCCCAAAAAAATGGTACAGGCCGCGCTTTGCGGAGTGGAAAAGTGGGCAAAACGCGCTGATATGAACTTTCCCATAAAGTATCATTGCACAAGCGCTTTTAAGGGGATTTTGAAAGTCGCCGGCGTTTAAAACAAAAACCCAAGACGCCCTAGGTGTGGACAAACCCTTAAAGTGAGTTTAAAGCTGAAATTATACTATGACAAATGCTTATGGAGAGGGGGAGTTTCTGGGTCCTACAGAGCCTTCCTGTTACTCTCTCGGACCCCTCGTTCCAGCGCTGGCTCCCCTGTTAGCGATGGGATGGAGACTGTCCTCTGCTGCTGCGGGAGGCTTTGGGAGCCGGAGTGCTCCCAAAGACGTGCTGCTCTGTACTGCGCATGCGTGAGCACACTTTCTAGTGCTTGCGCAGCACAAAGCCGCCCATCCTCGGGAGCTCTTGTGCTCCCTAAGATTTCTGAAGCTTCCTGCAGCAGGAGATTTGAACAGGGGGAGCCAGCGCTGGTACGTGGGGACCGTAGGAGGAACGGGAAGCTTCTGTAGGACTCAGAGCCTTCCCTCTCCTTAGGTGAGTATCCTCTCATCCCCTTTTTTTTTTTTTTTTTTTTTTTGCCGATCCAATGGCATTTATCTCATCGGTTGGGCGATCCTTCGCTGAAAATTGTACCATTAGCAGGAACCTTTAGGAGTACATATATTCCATTACTGACTTCCTTATTTTTCCCGCGGCCGCTCAATTTGGTGTCTGGTTATTGCCGGCACCCAGATTACAGTTTTGTTTGTTACAGTGAATATCGGATGGTGTGTGCCTAGCCTTGTACCACCTCCGGCTGTTGCATGTCCAGCAGTCACTCTCCCCACAATGTCCCTGCAGAGCAAGGCGTGTGGGGTTTGCTGTGGTAATTTTTGTTTTGGCAGTTCCTGCTCCCTCAGGCCATGGCAACAATATTAATTAAAAGTACTTCTATGTCTCTGGTTCTGCAACAGCAGAACAAAAATACATCTATCCTCCTCCTTAGTGTACAGAATATCCTTCACCATTTAAGTGTACAGTACATGCTGCTCCTCTCCTATTCCGCTCTCCATAGTACAGTACATGCTGCTCCTCTCCCCTCTCCATAGTACAGCACATGCTGCTCCTCTCCCCTCTCCATAGTACAGCACATGCTGCTCCTCTCCCCTCTCCATAGTACAGCACATGCTGCTCCTAGTCCCCTCTCCATAGTACAGCACATGCTGCTCCTAGTCCCCTCTCCCTAGTACAGCACATGCTGCTCCTCTCCATAGTACAGCACATGCTGCTCCTAGTCCCCTCTCCATAGCACAGCACATGCTGCTCCTCTCCATGGTACAGTACATGCTGCTCCTCTCCTAGTCCCCTCTCCATAGTACAGTACATGCTGCTCCTAGTCCCCTCTCCCTAGTACAGCACATGCTGCTCCTCTCCATAGTACAGCACATGCTGCTCCTAGTCCCCTCTCCATAGCAACGCACATGCTGCTCCTCTCCATGGTACAGTACATGCTGCTCCTCTCCTAGTCCCCTCTCCATAGTACAGCGCATGCTGCTCCTCTCCCCTCTCCATAGTACAGTACATGCTGCTCCTTTCCTAGTCCCCTCTCCATAGCACAGCACATGCTGCTCCTCTCCATGGTACAGTACATGCTGCTCATCTCCCCTCTCCATAGTACAGTACATGCTGCTCCTCTCCTAGTCCCCTCTCCATAGTACAGAACATGCTGCTCCTCTCCCCTCTCCTCTCCATAGTACAGCACATGCTGCTCCTTTCCCCTCTCCATAGTACAGCACATGCTGCTCCTCTCCCCTCTCCATAGTACAGCACATGCTGCTCCTAGTCCCCTCTCCATAGTACAGCACATGCTGCTCCTAGTCCCCTCTCCCTAGTACAGCACATGCTGCTCCTCTCCATAGTACAGCACATGCTGCTCCTAGTCCCCTCTCCATAGTACAGCACATGCTGCTCCTCTCCCTCTCCATAGTACAGCACATGCTGCTCCTCTCCCCTCTCCATAGTACAGAACATGCTGCTCCTCTCCCCTCTCCATAGTACAGAACATGCTGCTCCTCTCCCCTCTCCTTTCCATAGTACAGTACATGCTGCTCCTCTCCATAGTACAGCACATGCTGCTCCTCTCTCCTCTCCATAGTACAGCACATGCTTCTCCTCTCCCCTCTCCATAGTACAGCACATGCTGCTCCTAGTCCCCTCTACATAGTACAGCACATGCTGCTCCTCTCCCCTCTCCATAGTACAGCACATGCTGCTCTTCTCCCCTCTCCATAGTACAGCACATGCTGCTCCTCTCCCCTCTCCATAGTACAGCACATGCTGCCTCCTCGCCCCTCTCCATAGTACAGCACATGCTGCTCCTCTCCCCTCTCCATAGTACAGCACATGCTGCTCCTCTCCCCTCTCCATAGTACAGCACATGCTGCTCCTCTCCCCTCTCCATAGTACAGTACATGCTGCTCCTCTCCATAGTACAGCACATGCTGCTCCTCTCCCCCTCTCCATAGTACAGCACATGCTGCTCCTCTCCCCTCTCCATAGTACAGCACATGCTGCTCCTCTCACCCTCTCCATAGTACAGCACATGCTGCTCCTCTCCCCTCTCCATAGTATAGCACATGCTGCTCCTCACCCCTCTCCATAGTACAGCACATGCTGCTCCTCTCCCCTCTCCATAGTACAGCACATGCTGCTCCTCTCCCCTCTCCATAGTACAGCACATGCTGCTCCTCCCCTCTCCATAGTACAGCACATGCTGCTCCTAGTCCCCCCTCCATAGCACAGCACATGCTGCTCCTAGTCCCCTCTCCATAGTACAGCACATGCTGCTCCTCTCCCCTCTCCATAGTACAGTACATGCTGCTCCTCTCCTAGTCCCCTCTCCATAGAACAGCACATGCTGCTTCTCTCCCCCTCTTCATAGTATAGCACATGCTGCTCCTCTCCCCTCTCCATAGTACAGTACATGCTGCTCCTCTCCTAGTCCCCTCTCCATAGTACAGTACATGTTGCTCCTCCCCCTCTCCATAGTACAGCACATGCTGCTCCTAGTCCCCTCTCCTAGTCCCCTCTCCATAGTACAGTACATGCTGCTCCTCTCATTGTCCCCTCTCCATAGTACAGTACATGCTGCTCCTAGTCCCCTCTCCATAGTACAGCACATGCTGCTCCTCTCCCCTCTCCATAGTACAGCACATGCTGCTCCTCTCCCCTCTCCATAGTACAGTACATGCTGCTCCTCTCCCTCTCCATAGTACAGCACATGCTGCTCCTCTCCCCCTCTCCATAGTACAGCACATTCTGCTCCTCTCCCCTCTCCATAGTACAGCACATGCTGCTCCTCTCCCCTCTCCATAGTACAGCACATGCTGCTCCTCTCCCCTCTCCATAGCACAGCACATTCTGCTCCTCTCCCCTCTCCATAGTACAGCACATGCTGCTCCTCTCCCCCTCTCCATAGCACAGCACATTCTGCTCCTCTCCCCTCTCCATAGTACAGCACATGCTGCTCCTCTCCCCTCTCCATAGCACAGCACATTCTGCTCCTCTCCCCTCTCCATAGTACAGTACATGCTGCTCCTCCCCTCCCCTCTCCATAGTACAGCACATGCTGCTCCTCCCCCTCTCCATATTACAGTACATGCTGCTCCCTCTCCCCTCTCCTCCTCCATAGTACAGCACATGCTGCTCCTCTCCCCTCTCCATAGTACAGCACATGCTGCTCCTCTCCCCTCTCCATAGTACAGCACATGCTGCTCCTCTCCCCTCTCCATAGTACAGCACATGCTGCTCCTCTCCCCTCTCCATAGTACAGCACATGCTGCTCCTCTCCCCTCTCCATAGTACAGCACATGCTGCTCCTCTCCCCCTCTCCATAGTACAGCACATGCTGCTCCTCTCCCTTCTCCATAGTACTGTACATGCTGCTTCTCTCCATAGTACAGCACATGCTGCTCCTCTCCCCTCTCCATAGTACAGTACATGCTGCTCCTCTCCATGGTACAGTACATGCAGAATGTATAGCCTGTGTTTGTGTAGGTTGCTCCACATTCTGCTCCTCTCCCCTCTCCATAGTACAGCACATGCTGCTCCTCTCCCCTCTCCATAGTACAGCACATTCTGCTCCTCTCCTCCTCCATAGTACAGCACATGCTGCTCCTCTCCCCTCTCCATAGTACAGCACATGCTGCTCCTCTCCCCTCTCCATAGTACAGCACATGCTGCTCCTTCCCCTCCCCTCTCCATAGTACAGCACATGCTGCTCCTTCCCCTCCCCTCTCCATAGTACAGCACATGCTGCTCCTCTCCCCTCTCCATAGTACAGCACATGCTGCTCCCTCCCCTCTCCATAGTACAGCACATGCTGCTCCTCTCCTCCTCCATAGTACAGCACATGCTGCTCCTCTCCCCTCTCCATAGTACAGCACATGCTGCTCCCCTCTCCATAGTACAGCACATGCTGCTCCTCTCCCCCTCTCCATAGTACAGCACATGCTGCTCCTCTCCCCTCTCCATAGTACAGCACATGCTGCTCCTCTCCCTTCTCCATAGTACTGTACATGCTGCTTCTCTCCATAGTACAGCACATGCTGCTCCCTCTCCCCTCTCCATAGTACAGTACATGCTGCTCCTCTCCCCTCTCCATAGTACAGCACATGCTGCTCCTCTCCCCTCTCCATAGTACAGCACATGCTGCTCCTAGTCCCCTCTCCATAGTACAGCACATGCTGCTCCTAGTCCCCTCTCCCTAGTACAGCACATGCTGCTCCTCTCCATAGTACAGCACATGCTGCTCCTCTCCCCTCTCCATAGTACAGTACATGCTGCTCCTCTCCCCTCTCCATAGTACAAGCACATGCTGCTCCTAGTCCCCTCTCCATAGTACAGCACATGCTGCTCCTAGTCCCCTCTCCCTAGTACAGCACATGCTGCTCCTCTCCATAGTACAGTACATGCTGCTCCTCTCCATAGTACAGTACATGCTGCTCCTCTCCATGGTACAGTACATGCAGAATGTATAGCCTGTGTTTGTGTAGGTTGCTCCACATTCTGCTCCTCTCCCCTCTCCATAGTACAGCACATGCTGCTCCTCTCCCCTCTCCATAGTACAGCACATTCTGCTCCTCTCCTCCTCCATAGTACAGCACATGCTGCTCCTCTCCCCTCTCCATAGTACAGCACATGCTGCTCCTCTCCCCTCTCCATAGTACAGCACATGCTGCTCCTTCCCCTCCCCTCTCCATAGTACAGCACATGCTGCTCCTCTCCCCTCTCCATAGTACAGCACATGCTGCTCCTCTCCCCTCTCCATAGTACAGTACATGCTGCTCCTCTCCCTCTCCATAGTACAGTACATGCTGCTCCTCTCCCCTCTCCATAGTACAGCACATGCTGCTCCTCTCCCCTCTCCATAGTACAGCACATTCTGCTCCTCTCCTCCTCCATAGTACAGCACATGCTGCTCCTCTCCCCTCTCCATAGTACAGCACATGCTGCTCCTCTCCCCTCTCCATAGTACAGCACATGCTGCTCCTTCCCCTCCCCTCTCCATAGTACAGCACATGCTGCTCCTTCCCCTCCCCTCTCCATAGTACAGCACATGCTGCTCCTCTCCCCTCTCCATAGTACAGCACATGCTGCTCCTCTCCCCTCTCCATAGTACAGCACATGCTGCTCCTCTCCCCTCTCCATAGTACAGTACATGCTGCTCCTATCCCCCTCTCCATAGTATAGTACATGCTGCTCCTCCCCCTCTCCATAGCACAGTACATGCTACTTCTCTTCCCTTTCCATAGTACAGCACATGCTGCTCCTCTCCCCTCTCCATAGTACAGCACATGCTGCTCCTCTCCCTTCTCCATAGTACTGTACATGCTGCTCCTCTCCATAGTACAGCACATGCTGCTCCTCTCTCCTCTCCATAGTACAGTACATGCTGCTCCTCTCCCCTCTCCATAGTACAGCACATGCTGCTCTTAGTCCCCTCTCCACTTGTTACTTGCTTATATCAGACGGTCCCCTTACCTTGCTCTCTTTTGCAACACTGGACTGAATAGCCCATAAAAGGATATGTGGCTATGGGCAGCAGGTACACTCTATTATAGATCTGCCCTCAGCCGTGAAGCTGCAGATACATGATCATTAGAAGCTGGCCATTACCCAATCATATGCCTGTGTGCATAGCTTATCCTGACTGCAGGACAATTCCTCATTACACAGTTACTAGGAGACACCTGGTTCCCTCTGCAAAATGGAGAACAAACGCAGGCGAAAGGTGAATAGCTGGGGGGGGGGGGGGGGGGGGGGGGGGGGGTGTTAGCATAAACTGGGCCCTAAGATATTTTGTATCCTGCAACATGTGTAGCAATGTGCAGATTGTCCTTCCCTTGCCTCCCCTTGGTGTCCATCACACAGGTTTGCCACCTCATCCCTTTTAAATACCGGCACATATGAATTATACAGGTTCTGGGGCTACTCACACATAATCAGTGCCTAAACTGCATCTAACTAGCCACAAGGCATGTATAATTCATATGTGCCGGTATTTAACCTCCTTAGCGGTATGCCCGAAACTGTGTCGGGCATACCGCTGGCTGGCCCCAGGAGTCCCCCAGTATAAATGTAACTGATCCCATACCTGTAATAGCTTTATCCTCCCCCCCCCCCCCGCTAATACATTACCCAGCCAGGATCCAGCGATCGCGCAGCCTCTCTGCACATCTTCGGTCTCTCTATGTGGAGGATCGGGTTTGCGCACGACGTCGGCTATGTCATGTACGGTCCTCCTGATAGAGAGACCAAAGCTGTGCAGGGAGGCTGCGCAATCGCTGGATCCAGGCTGGGTAATGTATTAGCAGGGGGGATCAGCAGGGATCGGGGGGTGCCGGGCACCTGTGTTAGCTAAAGCTTTTACAGGCATGGGATATGTTACATTTATATTGGGGGACTCTCAGCTGTAAAACTTCCTGAGTGGCGTAACGCTCAGGAGCTTAAAGGGATGAGGTGGCAACCTGACCATCACACCCTCGGGGCCCATCTCACAAGGGTCATAAATCAAGTGTGACCATCCTGATCTTCAGGCCTGGAACCCACTACAGCACTTTTTGGAGCGTTTAGGGAGCGCTTTAAATCGCTAGGGCTTTCCCTAAGCGCTCTGCTAATGTAAATAAATGTAACAAATTCCACAGTAGCCATTTGCAATTAGCCAGATCGCAATTGCAGGAGGACCTGCAGTATTTTTGGGAGTGTTTGCGCTTCAATGTAAAATATATAAGTGATGGCAAATCGCTCATATATCGCTACAGATAGCAATTTATGTGTGATTCTAAATGACTGCAAACTGTATAAAAAAAATGATGATCATTTTTAAAGGACCAATCAGAATTAAAATCTCTACACAATCGCTGGCAAAAAGCTTACACTTTTTAAAACCGCTACCAAATTCGCCAGAAAACACTCATGGAATTGCTTACAAAACGTTACTTAACGCTAGCGATTTTGTAGTGGGGTCAGGGGCGTAGCAATAGGGGGTGCAGAGGTAGCCTCCGCATTAGGGCCCTTGGGCCAGAGGGGCCCCGAAGGCCCATTCCTCAACTACAGCATTAGGCCTGGAACCCACTGAAATCAGCAAATGCAAAATGCAACCGCTAGCGTTTTTTTTCTGAGCGGTTTGCAAGCAGATTCATGCGCGTTTTTGGTTGTGTTTTGCAACATTGTATTTTTTTGCCCAGCGGGTGCGTAGCGTTTTGCGTTTTGCGTTTTTATCCTGATTGGTCCTGTGAATTATTTTTCATTTTGTTACAGTGTGCTGAACCGCAAAACGCTAGCAGAACCGCTCAGTTTAGGTTTTGCTGAGCGTTTCTGCTAGCGGTTCAATACTTTACATTGAAGCGCTAACGCTCCCAAAATGCTGCATGTCCTGCGTTTGCGTTTCTGAGAAACGCAAACGCTCCTGTGGAAGTTGCCCCATCCATTAACATTAGCCCAGCGTTTTGGCAAAACGCTAGCGTATCGCAGTGCTGCCAAAACGCTGCCAAAAGCGCTCCTGTGGGTTCCAGCCCTAAGCTCTCTATAGGTCCTGTGCTCATAATAATCACTTCTATAGATACTTTGAATAGTGGTAACCATTAACAAGCTCTTCCCCATCTCCTTCTTGCACCTCTGACACTGTAGTTGCCATTGGCAGGTTTTGGTGCGCCGTATCAACACTTATGTATAGAGTCCTTGCGGGGGCCCCATTGTAAAACTTGCATCGGGGCCCACAGCTCCTTAGCTACGCCACTGAGTGGGTTCCAGGCCTCACACCCATAACAAGTGAGTACCCAGCACTGGCGGGGATCACCTGAGCTTGCCGGTTGCTTGAGCCTAAAATGCACAAACCTCCTCCTCCCCCCCCCCCCAAATACGTACCGAGCCTTTCAGCGATGTCTAGCAGCCTTTCTGAATCATCTAGCGGTCAGCTACCGGCTTCCAGCTTCCCCATATGCACTGATGCCGGCATGTCAGCTGATCTGCATCAGGTCATGTGACACTCTGACTTAAATGCACGGATGCTGGAAGACGCTGGGAGCAAGAGGAATGATTTCTCTGCGATCACGCCTAGAGCTTCTATAGCACTGAAACGCGATCGCCGGGAAATCGCCTGAAAACGGTACAGGCTACGCGTTTGACGGTTTTGGTCGATTTTCGATGATTACCGCAAATCGCCCAAGTAAGAACGGACACATAGGGTTTTGTTACTCTTTGGCTTTCAAAGGCGCTAGTGTTTGAACGTTTTGCTGAAATCGCCTACAAAATGCTCTAGTGTGAATGGGCCCTTACAGCGGAGCGCAGGGAAGTGTCGGTTCCGGGCCGGCAAAATGCATTGCGGAGCACAGCATTCGCTCACAGGACCACGCTGGTTTAGGAGTCTCCTCTCTAAGATGCTCTGCAGTGGCGCTCGTAATTAAAACTGCCAAAACATCCATCCAACACATCGCTCTGCTCTGGCACTGATAAGAAACTCGGAACGGGAGGCAGCTAAACGTGCACCATTCTAACACAGGCGGGGGGCATCTTTATTTTGGCCTTGCTTGTGCCATTTTTGGTAAGCATGATGATCTTCAACTGTTGGCTCACCGTTTATATAACAATTCATTACTTAAATGGACGTGCCAGTTATAATGATTTGCCTGTGCAATGTAGCAGAGGCGCACGAATCCCAAAACTGGCTGAACATATTGCCCATATGGCTATCTGCTGACTTTATGCTACTTTTCCCATGTTTGGTTGTGACAGGTCATGACTGTAAGTGGTGTTGTAGTTGTGGCAATTTTTACCCTCGGCTAATAAGTCAATCATTTTTTTAAGTAAAAGATGGGCCAGAAACAAGCATGCAGCTAATCTTGTCAGAGTTGACAATAATGTCAGAAACACCTGATCTGCTGCATGCTTGTTCAGGGGCTATGGCTGAAAGTATAAGGGCACGTTTCCACTATCGCGAATCCGCATGCGTCCAACGCATGCGGATTCGCACAAGTAATGCAAGTGGATGGGCCTGTTTCCACTGTAGCGTTGTTGAGGTGCGTTTTTTTCAGCGGTGAAAAAACGCACAAAAGAGCCACAGAATTCGCCTGCGAGTGGAATGCATGCGAATCGCCGCTAATGTATTTAATAGGGAAATCGCATGCGTTTTTTACGCGTTATTTTACGCGATTACGCATGCGATTCCGCATAGGAACCAATGTAAATTAACACAGGCAGTGACATGATTAAAAACGCATATAGCCTAGCCTATGCGAAATCGCATGCGTAATCGCGTAAAATAACGCGTAAAAAAACGCACCTGCATGCGATATCATCAGCGGTGGAATCCAGGCGATTCTGCACCGCAATAGTGGAAACGAGCTCTGAGAGGCAGAGGATCAGCAGGACAGCCTTAAAGCGGACCCAAACCAAACATTTTTTTTAATTAAAAATATTTAGTTGCACCACTCTGATAGATACAAAGATAAATAAACACTCCTTCAAGCCTATGATCATTTCAGTGCATGCTTTTCACCCTTCTCTTTTCATAGCTAGGGTTATACTGGGGGCAGCCATTAGCAATTCCTCCATTGCCGGACACCATCTACTCCACCAGTTTGCCGGAAAAATCCCGGCAATTTGAAAGGAAGGGAGGGGTTCCTCCAATAAATGTAAAATATTTTATATTTGTCATCATGCAGCTGAAAAAAGGCTGCTATTTATTATTATTTAGAAAATAGAGTTTATTTCTGAAATCTTGTATTTTTAATTTGGGTCCACTTTAACAGGAAATAAATATGGCAGCCCTCGTATCCCTCTCACTACAGTTGTCCTTTCAGCCATAGGCCCGGTACAAGCATGCAGATCAGATGTCTATGACAAACCTGACAAGATCAGCTGCATGCTTGTTTCAGGTGGGTGATTTAGACCCTACTGGCCAGAAAGGACAGCCGGGCAACGGGCATTGTTTTAAAAGTAAATATGGCAGCTTCCATAAACCTCAAGTTTAAGGCTACATTTCCACTTGTGCGGTGCGAATCGCCGCGGTAAAATTTCGCATGCGGATGCGAATTTCGCATGCAGGTCTATGCGAATTTTCAAATTCGCATGGATGACTATGTATGCGAAATTAACCATGGCAGTGCTGGTGTGCTTTTCCATTGTTTCTATGCGAATTCGCATATCCAAACCGCATGCGAATTTCCTATTAAATACATTGTATGCGATTCGCATAGCAGTATGCGAATTCTGATGGCTCTGCCATGCGAATTTTTTCTGCACAGAAAACCGCAAAGGAAAACCTGACAAGTGGAAGCAGTCCCATTCACTTGTATTGCTATGCGAATTTGCATGCGAAAAACGCATGCGAATTCGCGATAGTGGAAATGGGCCCTAACTGGAAAGAGTTTAGCCATGTTTAGCTTATTGTTTGTTTTTTCCCTTTGGAAATATTCATGCTGTTTGGACAGATGAACAAATAAAGGGCTAGATGCAGCTGAATTTACTCCCCACCACACGATGTTCCAGTATGACCCAGGTAAGCCTAGGGCCCAGGCACGGGCAACCTTGGCCCTCCAGCTGTTACGGAACTACAAGTCCCACAATGCATTTGTCTTAATGAATCATGACTGTGGCTGTCAGGCTCCTGCAATGCATTGTGGGACTTGTAGTTCCGTAACAGCTGGAGGGCCAAGTTTGCCCATGCCTGTGACCTAGAACTATCCAGTCCTGCTTTGCTGGATCTTCTATTACATCCTTGCTGTAGATGCCCACAGGCCTCACTTTAGTAAATCGGCCCCATTGGACTCTATTCACAAAGATGCAAAAATACCGCAAAAGTTCCACCTGCGGTAATCTCCGCATTTTTTTCTGCATTCACTAAAAATGTCCTCATGCGGTAAAGAGTGCGGAAACAGCCATTAAACGTGCGGTAAAAAGGTCTCATGAAAAATAGTTAAAAAAAAATTTCAAAGTCCAGCAAGCACAATAAACCTCCAGACGTCATTAAAATCAATGGGATGCGAAATATATCACCTACTACTACTTGTAGGTGATAAAAATCGGTAATTAACGCTGAAATAATCCGTCTGAAATGTTTTGTGAATGTGGATTTTTGGGCGGAAAATACCGACTTTTGCGGGACTTTTTCCGCATTACTGCCGCACATTTACCGCATGCGGAAACAACATGCGGAAAATTTAGTGAATCTCAACAGGACTATGTTTTGGTCGCAAATTTCCCGCACTGACTTTACCGCATGCGGGAAGTCATTGAGAATAGAGCCCAATGTGTCTTAATGGGATGATTGAACAGCCCATCCCTTGAATGCGGAGGGTGTATTTCCCCCCCCCCTCCCCCGCAGCCTGTTGGGCGCTGCGGTGTCCAGCGAGCGGAGGAAGGCGAGGAGCTGCCCAGTAATTAGCATCCATGGAGAAGAGATGAGCATAAACGTCAGCTGGCTCTTAGCTTACACAGCTGTGTTTTCCCTGGGAGATAACATGCCTGCCTGTGTGCACAGCCCTGGTATGTTTGGAAGGACTTCACTATAGTATTAAAGAGAACCTGTACTAAAAAAAAAACTCTCTGGGGGATACTTACCTTGGGAGGGGGAAGCCTCCGGGTCTCTATAAGGCTTCCCCGTCCCCTGTAGCTGCAGGCAGTCCAGCGCTACCTCCCCTGAAACCTCCCCCGACGAGCTGGACAAGCAATGATATATTTACCTCTCCGCAATCGATCCGGTTCGGCTATTTCTGCCTTAACCCAAACGGAGAGCCACTAGTGCACCTGGGCAGGATTGCAGTAGGTAAATATTTGCCCTACCGCTGTTCGGGGGGCTGCAGTGCTGGATTGCCGGGACACCGGAGGACGGGGGAAGCCTTGTTAGGATCCAGAGGCTTCCCCCTCCCGAAGGTAAGTATCTCCCCAGAGGGTTTTTTTACATTACAGATTTTCTTTAAGGCCTCTTTCCCACCAATATGTTGCGTTTTAGGGGATGTTAAGGTCGCATAACGTGCTCCTAACGCAACGCGTGGTGGTGTTGAAGTTGGACGTCAGATTGAGCTGCGTTATGCAGCTCTCAAAGCATCCGCTCCAGGATAGTGATAGGAAGTCCGGATCTTCTTAAAGGGGAACTGAAGAGAGAGGTATATGGAGGCTGTCATGTTTATTTACTTTTAGACAATACCAGTTGCCTGGCAGCCCTGCTGATCCTCTGCCTATAATACTATTAGCCATAGCCCCTGAACAAGCATGCAGCAGATCAGGTGTTTCAGTGGTTCAGACTTATAAGTCTGATCTGACAAGACTAGCTGCATGCTTGTTTCTGGTTTTAATCAGATACTACTGCAGAGAAATAGACCAGCAGGGCTGCCAGGCAACTGGTATTGATTAAAAGGAAATAAACATGACAGCCTCCATATACCTCTCTCTTCAGTTCCCCTTTAAGGATTCGGATGATTCGAATTGGATCATTGAAAAGATCCGGATCTTTGAACCGAATCATTTGAATAATTTTACTAGGGAAGCAGATTGGGTGAAATGACTAGCTGGACAGTACTTTCCCTGCACTGTACATTCTGTATGTTCCTGTTTCTTCCAGACAGACATCCACTGTGAACCGAATCTTTCATTGTGATGATCCGACTCACAAATAAGATCCGGATTAAATGAACGAATCGTTTATGATCCGGACAACACTGAGCATCCCACCAGGAGTCACCACAGTACAGTGAATATTAATTAGCCATGTGGCTAGTCACTGAGCATGTGCAAACAATCTAATGCAGCTCTATAGGGGTATAACGTACATCGTTATACCCTAACGCAACGTGTGCACTGTGAACAGCAGATTGATGTTACAGTGCTGTGAGTTAGGCTGCGTTACTGGCTGCTGTAACCTGGGACTTTAACGTCTCACTGTGAAACCAGCCTAAAGGATACCCGACATGAGACATGAGATAGAAATGTGTATGTTCAGTGCCTGTCATGCAATTAACTATGCTGTGTTTCTTTCTTTCTTTCTTTCTTTCTTTTTTTTCTTTCTCTGCCTGAAAGAGTTAAAAATCAGGTATGTAAGTGGCTGACTCAGTCCTGACTCAGGCAGGAAGTGACTACAGTGTGACCCTCACTGATAAGAAATTCCCCTTTTTATCTCTCACCTGCTCTCAGAAGCCATTTTCTGCTAGGAAAGTGTTTTATAGCTGGAATTTCTTATCAGTGAGGGTCACACTGTAGTCCCTTCCTGTCTGAGTCAGGACTGAGTCAGCCACTTGCATGCCTGATATTTAACTCTTTCAGGCAAAGAGAGAAAAAGAGGAACACAGCATAGTTATTTGTGTGCTAGGCACTGTACATGCACATGTCTATCTCATCATATCACATGTCAGTTCGGGCATCCTTTAAGGTGGCCAAACGTCTATCAGCGCTACATAATATGCTGGCTCTTTATAAATACGATAAATAAACTTGGCGGTAGATCATAATATCACTATCCATAATTATCCGATGAAAATCCCTGCCGCCAAGTGCATGCCCGATTTGACGATCAGTGTTGCCAACTCAACCCTTTAATTACTGACACATCTAAGTTATACAGGTTCTGCACACAATCAGTGCCTTAACTGCATCTACCTAGCCACAAAACCTGTATAATTTACATGAGTCCGTAATAAAATGGATGAGTTGGCAACACTGTTGACGATGCGAGCAGTTTCGGGCTGAGCACGCTGTTCAGACACGCTGCGAGATGTTTGGTGCGCAGAGGTAACGGCGAGAAATATCGAGATGATCCAATGCGTCAAAACCCCCAGCGCTGTCTCCTCTGTTAAATATGCCCCTTCCCCGTGCACTATACTTACCTGCCCGTGTCCCCCTGGTGACTCCGTGCTCCAGCCATAAGCACGCCCCACGTGGCTGGCGGTGTACATGTGGGCTTGTGTGTGACGTGACATGCGCCCGCGGTGTTCTGGCGACCATATGGGGCACGTGTATGGACAGCGGACGGAGCCAAGTATAGTGCGGGGGGGGGGGGGGGGGGTAGAGGAACAGCATCAGGCTGGTGAATGCAGCATCACAAGGCTGATTCCGGATCAATCACAGTATGAAATTGATTGAGAATCGGCCTGCGGTATATGGGCAGCTCTCTCTAATCAGATTTGATCAGAGAGAGATCTGTCTCTTGGTTGAATCTGCCCATCATTGCTACATGTATGGCTACCTTAAAGGCCAGTTTCCACTATCGCAAATTCATGCGAATTCGCATAGCCAATACAAGTGGATGGGACTGTTTCCACTTGTCAGGATTCCTTTGCGTTTTTCTGTGCAGAAAAAAATCTGCATGGCAGAGCCATCAGAATTCGCACACCGCACACCGCTATGCGAATAGCATACAATGTATTTAATAGGGAATTTGCATGGGGTATTGGTATGCGAGTTTTCATGCGACTTCACATACGATTTCGCATGGAATCAATAAAAAAGCACACAGGCACTGCCATGGTTAAATTCACATACATCGTCATCCATGCGAAATCGCATGCGAATTCGCATATAACCGCATGCGAAATTCACATTCGCATGCAAATTTTTACCGCGGTGAACCGCACAAGTGGAAATGGGCCCTGAGCGTTTCTCAATTTAGTGGCAGCAGTTCTCCCGCTCACTCTGCGATTTGGAATGGTGACTATATGGCTTGCGACTCACTCCTGATCGCTTATTGTTTTACGTAGTAGCAGCGTTGGGGCTTTTTTATAGCCATTTTGTTTTAGGGCTAACAATTGAGATTTACGTTTTAACAGGGACAAGGAGAACTGAACCGAAAAGGACATGAAGGGTACCATATTTATATTCTTTTAAGCAATACCAGTTCCCTGGCTATCCTGCTGATCCTCTGCCTCTAATACTTGTTGCCCTAGACCCTGAACAAGCATGCAGCAGATCAGGTGTTTCTGACATTGTCAGGTCTGCTAAGATTAGCTGCATGCTTGTTTCTGGTGTGATTGACACTACTGCAGCCAAATACATCTGCAGGGCTTACAGGCAACTGCTATTGTTGATAAATATGACAGCCTCCATATTCTTCTCACTTCAGTTGTCCTTTAAAGTTCTGCAAGGGATTTTGGGTGAGCTGGTGGATTCTTGGTAGTACAAGTGCTGCAGAATCGCTTTGAAATTGCCATGTATAGCAACTGAAAATGTATTTTGTTGTAATGCAACACTGAATTGCAATCACTAGCCAAATAGTGCAAGCAGAGCGATTGCGGTTTTTGCCAAATCGCAATCTCTCCAGCGGGCTCACATCCATACACTTTCATTGACATAGCAATGTTTAGAATCGCCAGCGATCGTCGATGATCCCAAACTGCTGCTGAAAGCATTCTAGTGGTCCCTAGGCTGCATTCTTCCAAGCAAGCCGGGGCATGTGCAAAGAAACAAGAACCTGCTTCTTAAAGGATCGGTTGACCACAGTGAGGCCTATTCTGAAGGGAACCTGTCCTGTTAAACCGCTGTATGTTCTTGGCCACTGTGCCGCAGCTTAGTTTCAGGCTGGGAACGCACTAGGCAGTGCTGGAAAGGTAGCGTTTTACTGCACATGTGCTTGTGCGTTCCTTCATTTTTTTTCGCACATGCATTTTTTTCTTGCGTTTTTAATGCTTTTGCGTTTCGCATTGATCAATCACATGTTTTTCTTGCTTTTTTTTTTTTTTTAATGCATTTTGCGCAAATTAATAGGAAGTCAACAGGAAGCTGAAATACATCAGCACACTTGTTTAAAAAAAAAAAAACATACAAAACGCATAAACGTACTAAAACGCAATACCTCTGCATTGCCTTTTACGTTAATCATGTGCGTTTTTAGATGCGTTTTGGAAAAATATGCAGCAAGACCATTTTAAAAAACGCACATTTAAGAACGCGTACATATGCGTTTTTCATGCGGGACCATCGACTTGCATTATGTGCGTTTTCCGCAACGCTAGCGTTTCTGCCTAATGTGTTCCTACCCTCAGGTGTTGGCAATGTTCCTATAGCCTAGGCCACTTTTTATGTAGAGCAGCAATTTTGTATTTGTTTTAAACCATCTCCTCTTCCCTGCCATGAGTGTGAGGGCGATGACACCAAATGTAACACACCTCCTGCTCCCTAATTACACCTGAGACCTTCTAACACTAACGAGACACATGACCCCGGGCGGGGTGGGAAAATGTCTCATTGGACTGAATTCTGGCATTCTTCACTTAGGGGTGTACTCAGTTTTGTTGCCAGCGGTTTAGACATTTTAAGACTAAGGCCTGGGGCACACCGAGCGGATTTAGATGCGATCCGTCGGCCACATCTGCCTGCAAATCCGCTTGGCTAATGTATATCAATGGGCTGGTGCACACCGACGGTTTGAGGTTTTTAGCAAACCGCAAACGTGCCTCCGGCTGCATGTTTGCGGTTTGCTAAAAACCTCAAACCGCCGGTGTGCACCAGCCCATTGATATACATTAGCCAAGCGGATTAACAGGCGGATGTGGGCGTCAGATCCAGGGCCGGGCCGAGGCATAGGCTGGAGAGGCTCCAGCCTCAGGGCGCAGTGTAGGAGGGGGCGCAGAATTCATTCAGCTGTCATTCCTAATTGTGTTTGAAGCAGAAAGAAATAAGAAAAGGGGATAGATAGCAGTGACTGCAAGCCAGATAACTAGATATTTAGGTGTTGGGGAGGTTGTGGGCCCTGTGGTGCCTCTTAGTCTAATAGCAATCAGTGTGTGAAGGCTGGGGTGGGAGGGATGGAGGGGCGCACTTTGGTGTCTCAGCCTTGGGTGCTGGAGGACCTTGTCCCGGCTCTGGTCAGATCGCATCCAAATCCGCTCATTGTGCACTGCGCCAAATATCTGAAATCCGCCCCCAAAACCGCCAGCGTTTTGTGAAATTGCTGGCGGTTTTGGAGTGCACTGGGCCTTAGGGGTGTACTCAGTTTTGTTACCAGCGGTTTAGACATTTTATGGCTGAGAGTTATTTTGATGGGAAAGCAATTGTGTAAACCAGTCAGCGTACAGCGTGTGATATCTTCAGTGTTGTCCTATAAAAAGATATAAGGCAATATTTACAAAAATGTAAGAGGTGCACTAATTTTTGTGAGATACTGTATTTACCAAATCTTCTACAGCACTTTGCAGAGTACATAGTCCAGTCACTGACTGTCCTCAGAGGAGCTCACTATCTAATCCCTACATTATTCCTTGTCTAATGTCCTTCCGTATTATTATTATTATTATTATTATTATGTATTTCTATAGCACTGACATCTCCTGCAGCACATTACAGAGTACATAGTCATGTCACTGTCAGTCCTCAGAGGAGCTCACAATCTAATCCTACCATAGTCATAGTCTAATGTCCTGCCTTATTATTATTATTATCTATATATATAATAGACTAAGTGCCTCAACCTTCAAACAAGAAGAAGAAGTACTTTGCATGAGAAAATTTATGCGTGATCAAACACCAAGTTTAAGGCCTCTTTTCCACGGACTGTTGAGCTGTGTGCTCAGCAAGCAGTTACCAGGCAGCAGTGAGCAGATACCAGGCAGCAACAAGCAGTTACTAGGCAGCAGCAAGCAGTTATGTCAGCAGTGAGCAGTTACCAGGCAGCAGTGAGCAGATACCAGGCAGCAGTGAGCAGATACCAGGCAGCAGTGAGCAGATACCAGGCAGCAGTGAGCAGATACCAGGCAGCAGTGAGCAGATACCAGGCAGCAGTGAGCAGATACCAGGCAGCAGTGAGCAGATACCAGGCAGCAGCGAGCAGTTACCAGGCAGCAGCGAGCAGTTACCAGGCAGCAGCGAGCAGTTACCAGGCAGCAGCGAGCAGTTACCAGGCAGCAGCGAGCAGTTACCAGGCAGCAGCGAGCAGTTACCAGGCAGCAGCGAGCAGTTACCAGGCAGCAGCGAGCAGTTACCAGGCAGCAGCGAGCAGTTACCAGGCAGCAGCGAGCAGTTACCAGGCAGCAGCGAGCAGTTACCAGGCAGCAGCGAGCAGTTACCAGGCAGCAGCGAGCAGTTACCAGGCAGCAGCGAGCAGTTACCAGGCAGCAGCGAGCAGTTACCAGGCAGCAGCGAGCAGTTACCAGGCAGCAGCGAGCAGTTACCAGGCAGCAGCGAGCAGTTACCAGGCAGCAGCGAGCAGTTACCAGGCAGCAGCGAGCAGTTACCAGGCAGCAGCGAGCAGTTACCAGGCAGCAGCGAGCAGTTACCAGGCAGCAGCGAGCAGTTACCAGGCAGCAGCGAGCAGTTACCAGGCAGCAGCGAGCAGTTACCAGGCAGCAGCGAGCAGTTACCAGGCAGCAGCGAGCAGTTACCAGGCAGCAGCGAGCAGTTACCAGGCAGCAGCGAGCAGTTACCAGGCAGCAGCGAGCAGTTACCAGGCAGCAGCGAGCAGTTACCAGGCAGCAGCGAGCAGTTACCAGGCAGCAGCGAGCAGTTACCAGGCAGCAGCGAGCAGTTACCAGGCAGCAGCGAGCAGTTACCAGGCAGCAGCGAGCAGTTGTGAGAGTTTGAGAGCCATTTCACTGCCTATTCACAGTCCATGGAAAAGAGGCCTTACCCTAGCAAGTCTGACATTGCAAATCTGGCCTAATTGGCTATTCATGAGGCAATGCTCATGCAAATGCATGCACAAACCAATACCACAAAGCAGTCACCCTGCTACATGCTACATTAGCACTATCCGGCTTAGTGCACACCAGAGCGGTTCGGCAGCGTTTTGCGATCCACTTGCGGCTGCGGATACGCTTGGGTAATGTATTTCAATGGGCTGGTGCACACCAGAGCGGGAGGCGTTTTGCTGAAACGCATACTCCCGAGGTGAGGCATTTTTTGGATTGCGGAGGTGTTTCTGCCTCCAATGTAAAGTATAGGAAAAACGCAAACCGCTCTGAAAAACGGCAGTTCAGAGCGGTTTTGCAGGCGTTTTTGTTACAGAAGCTGTTCAGTAACAGCTTTACTGTAACAATATATGAAATCTACTACACTCAAAAACGCTTTACAAAACCGCAAAATGCTAGGTGAAATGCTACAGAAAAATAAGAAAAAGCGTTTCAAAATCTGCTAGCATTTTGCGGATCTGCTAGCAGTTTTTGGTGTGCTCCAGGCCTCCAGGAGCGCCACAGGAAGGATTCCCAATGCCCCCTTTTTATACAACTGGGGGGACCGCAGGGTCCCAGGCTCTCTCACTGCCTGGAAACCACAGCGGCACCTCGGAGGGGGAGGCTGGGTGGCGTGGACGACCCCCCCCCCCCCCCCCAAGTGTGGCCAGCGCCGGGGAGAGCCGTCTGCACCCACCTCCCAATATTAAAAACAGGCACTTACCTTAACGTCCATTGCGTTCTGCTACATGCGCATTAATTTGGGAGCACCACATGAGAAAAGAGAGAAGCATGGGTCACCCCGAGCTTTAGAGCTCAGGGCTGGCTCACATACAGCACTCCAGAGGGAGGGGGGGGGGGGGGGGGAGGACAGGCGCACTCACTCCAGGGTTCACACCACCGGAGCAAGCCATCCACCACCTGCCTCCAAAGGATACAAACTGCACAAAATGCTTTCCATTAGAAAATGAATGCGCATGTAGCAGAACCCAATGGACGTTAAGGTAAGTGGCTGTTTTTAATATTAGGAGGTGGGAGCGGACGGCTCTCCCCAGCGCTGGCCACGCTTGGGGGGGGGGGGGGGTGCCGCTGTGGTTCCCAGGCAGCGAGAGAGCACTTTGCAGTATTGGTTTTTTGACCCTGCATAGTTTGGCATGCGAAAGCAAATGCATATTTGCATGAGCATTGCCTCATGAATAGCCAATTAGACCGGATTTTCAAAGCCAGACTTGCTAGGGTTGGTGTTTGAGCACGCATACATTTTCTCATGGAAAGCCTACTTCTTCTTGCTTCAAGGTTGAGGCACGTACTCTATTAGATAAATAGATGCGGCGTATGCTACGACGCGGGTTGGCTAGTTATTATTATTTTATATAGCGCTGACTTCTTCTGAAGCACTGTACAGAGTACATAGTCAGGTCACTAACTGTCCTCAGAGGGCCTCACACTCTAATCCTACCATAGTCTAATATCCTTTTGACTCCTTTTTTTTAAGGGTAACCAATTTACTCATCACAATGTTGTATGAGATATGTGAGGAAATTGTAGCGTTCAGAGGAAAAACCCCATGGGAAAAAAACAAACGCCATGCAGATAGTATCCTAGCCTAGATATACTGGAGTGCCTAGGGCTACAAGGTGACAGTGCTATACATTTGGCCACCGTTTTCTGTTAAGTGCCTATAAATAGACTGTTCCTGAATGTTGATTTTGTAAGATCTCGGCCAGATTGAATTTGCCTTTTGTAATTGTGGGTTTACTTGAACTTTTAAATACCTGATCTTTGGCCAACTGGCAAGACATGAAAAATGTGCAAACAAGGAAGGGTTCGTGTTGAAGTCAATAAAACCTTAGATCGGGTGTTTTATGAGTTAGTAGGTATCTCGCAATACAAAACACGCTGACGAAAGTCACTTGTGAGAAAGTCTCCTTCCTATGTAGGTTATGTGAGTCAAGTCAGTATTTGACTCACCAGATACAGCCTTAGCCATTATCTTCATACACTGTACAGCAATAAAATACTCTACATGGGGAAGGGCTTAATCACTGTGTATATAAGGTAGAGATGAGAGCTCTTATTAGGATCAGTCACCAGAAAGAACAGGGAAGGTGCATCGACCACATCACTGGAAACTTACGTCTTCTCTCTCTCCAGGTTGGACACTTGCCCTGGACGTTGGCCATGAATGGTGAGAGTTGCGCTACAAATGGACCTCTTTATGGTGGACTTTGGAAGATGACCTGACCTAGGACTCTATTGGGACGTCTACTATTGTTGGCATCTAGACAGTTTCGATTGGCGGTGTGGCTATTGGGTAGCCAGCGATGGGATTGGCCACCACCATCAGTGGTTTTCTCTGTCAGATCAGATTGTTGCTGTTCTTCTCCATCTGTCTGGCTGTGGTTGGCTGGGCCAGCCTTTATCTCCGGGAGAGCCAGCGTTACACCCCCAAATACAAGGTCAAGGTGGACAATTTCTGGGGGTCAGCACCCACAGGCAAAAAGGCTGAGGAGAAAGCCTCTCCCTCCTTCTCGGACCAAGCCACCGAAGAAGAGCCAAACCAGAAAGTGTGCCCGGTACTCTCTCCGAATCTGAGTAAGTACAACGTTTCTTGGGTATGTGTGGCGGGTGAAACTGGGATATTGGTTCAACGTTGTGTGGAAAAATGAATGGATACCTGAAGTAAGAGGGTTATGGAGGCTGCCATATTTATTTCCTTTTAAACAATACCAGTTGCTTGGCTGTCCTGCTGATTTTCTGCCTGTAATATTTTTAGCCATAGATCCTGAACAAAAGCATATGCAGATCAGATGTTTCTGACTAAAGGGGCCCATACACCTAACGATTTTCCCGCCGAAATACGGCACAGTGATCGAAACGGCCGTGAAATCGGCGCGCACACCGATGGCAGAACGATGGAATTCCATCCGAAATCCATCGTTCCCGTTGATCCATCCGTGCAGAAGACTTTTCTCGGTCGCCGGTGGGTCGGGAGTGCGTCTATAGCGGCGTTTGAATGCCCGACGACGACGCAAATACAGCGGGTATACATTACCTGCTCCAGCCGGCGCGAGTCCCCTGGTCTTCTTCTCCGCTTCGGGCTTCAGAGCTACACAGAACTTCCTGTCCCGGCAGGAAGTTTAAACAGTAGAGCGCCCTCTACTGTTTAAACTTCCCCTGGACAGGAAGTTCAGGAGCCGGAACGGAGAAGAAGACCAGGGGACTCGCGCCGGCTGGAGCAGGTAATGTATGCAGAGGGTGGGGGCGGCAGCAGCAGCGGCTCCACAGATTGTGATCGGTTTCAGGCTGAAATCGATTCACAATCTGTTTGCAGTAAAGGTGGCCATACGATCCCTCTCTGATCAGATTCCATCAGAGAGGGATCTATTTGTTGGTCGAATCTGATGGCAAATCGACCAGTGTATGGCTACCTTTAATACAGTCAGACCAGATACTACAGCAGCCAAAGAGATCAGCAGGACTGCTGGATAACTGGAATGGCTTATTAAGAACTACCTGTAAATATGGCAGCCTCCATATCCCTCTCAGTTCAGGAGTCCTTACCTGGGGCTTCTACCGGCCCCCTGCAGACGTCCTGTAACCGCGGCGGGACAAAACGATCCTCCGGTCCCCCACCTCAGCCGAGATTCACTTCAGCCAGACGATGGCCACTGATCGCCGTCTAGTCGCTGAGAGCGTCCTGTGCATGCGCAGTAGAGATTTTTCTTGCACTGCGCAGGACGCTCCGGGCACAGGTGCATGATCGAGGACATGCGCGGCCACCGATTGGCCAGTCGCCAGAAACTAAACTCTGCGGGGGACCGAAGGATCATTTTTGTCCCCGCGCGGGCACAGGACGCCTCCAGGGGGCCAGTAGAAACCCCAGGTAAGTTGCACTTTTTTATGTTGGGGCTCTTTCACACTAGGAGCTGTTCCGTCTGTTTTGACGGAACGCACCTAGGATCTGGTTAGAAGGGTAACATGATTGTCTATTGACCTGGGAGCTTTTAATCGTCCGGAGCCAACGTTTTCCCGTCGGGTGAATTAGAGCTAGTGCCGGTGATATACGTTGAACTGCAACTTCCTGACATCACGCCATGATTCAGAACGCGTGCACGAGATCGGATTCATGCACGTGTTAGCTACTGAGAAAGAGCCCTTACAGTTAAAGAAAACCTGAACTGAAAATTTAAAGTCAAAATAAACAAACATACACAGGTCATACTCACCTCCTGTGTAGTCTACTCATCAATCTTTCTCCTCTCCTGCATCCTGTCTGTCCACTGTGATCAATGGAATTCTCCGTCCTCCATTTTGAAAATGGCCATTACCCCATAACCGCTTTTAGGTCAGCACACTGTTAAATTGTAACATCGCCCACTTGAGCCATAGGAAAACATGGACATTACCTGGTACATCAGTTGTCCTCTCAGCTATAATAACTGACAGCAACTGATATATTTCAGTTCTGACAAAATGTTGTCAGAACTGGAAGGGATCATTGCCAGAAGAAAATTGTGAGCTTTTGGGAGGAACTGATGGCAAGGTAACTATGTAATGTTTATTTGAAGTTACCTCGTGTTTATTTTAAATATTTTTACTCAGTTCAGGTTCCTTTTTAAAGGCTAATGTGAAGGTGGGCATAGACCATTGTAGTAAAAGGATTTCTGTACCGGGTTAACCAATAAAAATGATATACGGTAGGTAGAAAGAACAAAGTTTTGTAAAAGTAATACCCTTTTAATGACTAATAAATGTTAGTTATACAGTACAATATTAGTTATACATCTTGTTGTCAAAAGCATTTCCTCAATGGTGCTTTGCTTAGCCCAACTGTCAAAATAGTGTGCAAGTGAGTAGGGGGGTGGATGTTATCTTACAGCAACACTGCCATTCAGGAAACGCTTTTGAAAAGAAAGAAAACCCTGTGAATGAGGAGATGGACTAGTCCAAAACCCTTCGGTTCTGTTTTTAACTGCTTACTTTTTTGGCTGGAGTGGTCCTATTGTATTTCAAGATGTTAGCTGAAGTAAAACCCTGTATGCAGGTTAATAGTAGCGTCCTTTGCTACTCACAGGAGTGTGCAGACACGGCCGCTGAGTGTAGTCTCCATTTGAAACTCCAGATCGTGGTGTTAACTTTCGCTAGTTCACGGATGTTTTTAGTAAACGATGTCCCCTCTGAGGAATCGACTTTTGGTCGCGAAACACGTGTCAGGCAGTCTTTGTATGTGAAGTGGAAGTCTGGTCTTTGTGCCCATGTAATGAGTCCACAATCTGGAGAGACTATAGAAAAAGAAGAATCTTGGTTAAAAAAAACACCCTTTGTGTTTGTATGCCCGACGAAGGCTTTTTATAAGTCGAAAGCTCACTGTTTATCCATCTCTAAGTTAGCCAATAAATGGTATCATCCTGATTCAAAACTTCTTGTTTGTATGCTTGGCAGGTTAATAGTAACCAGTAAAACTGTCATGTACGTGTTCACTATTTAGCAGTTAGGTGCCAGTTGGCCAGTAGTAGTGAGTTCATGGTCTTCAGCCTGCTAGACCTCTTTAACCTCCTTAGCGGTAACCCCGTGTGTGACACTGGGTAAGCCGCCGGAGGGTGCCGCTCAGGCCCTGCTGGGCTGATTTACATAATTTTTTTTTTCAAACACGCAGCTAGCACTTTGCTAGCTGCGTGTTTGGTCTGATCGCGGCCGCCGATGAGCCGCTACCCGCCGCGGATACAGGGCCCCCCCGCATACCCCTTGCGCAGCCTGGCCAATCGCCACCAGGCTGCGCTATGGGGTGGATCGGGACTCCCTGTGCCGTCTTGACATCCATGACGTTGATGACGTCACTCCGTTTGTCGCCATGGCGACGGGGAAGCCCTCAAGGAAATCCTGTTCAGAACGGGATTTCCTTATGGGGAAGCGGCGCCGGCAGCGATCGGGGGATACGGGGGGATGCCGCAGGGAGGGGGGAAGCATGTAGCTAGCGCTAGGCTAGCTACATGCTAAAAAACAAAAAAAGTGAAAAAAAAACCTCGCGCAGCCGCGGGAATTAAACAGCCAGGGGGGTTAATGCTTGCATGAGCTCACTGGCTCCAGCCTACTGGCAACCTGGCATCTAACTGCTAAACAGTAACCAGTGCAACTGTCAGTGTTCACTTATGACATAGACCATAGAGTGTGTGTGTGTGTGTGTGTGTGTGTATACAGTGTGTGTACTGTGTGTGTGTGTGTGTGTGTGTTACCAGCTACACACACAAGGTGGCTTGGATCCCAGAAGCGCACCATGTTAATGTTAATGGGGGGTTCCCGCGGGTTGTTGCTACATCCTTGCTCAAATTTTAACTGTGTAGCAGTTTTTTGTTTTTTGTTATCGATATTCCCATCAGATTGACAAAAAAAAAAACACATAATTTTTCACATGTCTGATCTGCTCCTGATCCACAAAGGGGTTGATTTTCAAATCACTACCACACAAAATTAATCCCTTTATTGATCTGGAGCAGATCAGACATGACCGACCAGACAAAACTGCATAGTGCAATTGTGGACATCTTTAGTTCTGCCAGGTGATCTGTAAGGAATGTTTGTTACTGAGAGTTATATGCACAGAGGGAGATGCTGCTTGCTTGGCAGTTTTTAATAAGCCGTTATTTCCCACAATGCAACGAGGTTCACAGACCGCAAACTGTCAGGACCATGGTCACATGCCGCAAACAGATTTCTGATCAATTTCAGCATGAAGTCCAGCGCTGCCCCATAGAGCAGTGATGGCTAACCTTGGCACTCCAGCTGTGGTGGAACTACAAGTCCCATGAGGCATTGCAATACTCTGACAGCTCTAAGCATAATTGGGGGAGGCAGAGGCATGATGGGATTTGTAGTTTTGTCACAGCTGGAGTGCCAAGGTTAGCCATCACTGCCCTGGTGTATAAATGTGCCCTTCGTGTGTGAATTTATACATTACCTGTTCTGTGTCGCCCACCATGCATTGCCCATCCTCACTTCCGTTAGCGCTATACACTGTGACAGCGTGCAGCACACGGCACATGTGACGTCACACGCCATGCCGACTGTGTGTAGCAAGAACAGAAGAGTGGAGGATTCCTAAGATGGGTGGGCACCGCGTGGTGGGTGACACAGGGCAGGTAATGTATAAATACACGGGGGGCACATTTATTCACTAGTGGGGATGCATTGGGGGTTTCATGGCTCATCCCAATATTGCTCGCTGTTACCCCCGCGCACCCGAACGACCACGACGGCCGACATCTAGCAGCATGTCCGATCGATGCATGCAACTATTTTGGCCTGAAATTGGTCGCATTGTCGATCGGGCATGGTCTTATCATCCAATAATTATCAAATTGGATGGTCGATCGGCCGCCAAGTCAAGAGATGTATGGCCACCTTAAAGTGAACCTCCAGACTAAAAATCTACTTAGCAGCACTGAAAAGGTTTGATGTTTCTTTAACAGTTTCATAGCATCAGAACTTTGTTTTTCTTACCAAAGCCTAATTTTTAGCTGCACAGATGCTAAGCTCTGCCCCATCAAGGAAAACTGCCAGGGCATTTTCCCCCTGATGCTGTGCAAAGCATGATGGGATTTCTGGTGGTGGTGTTCTGATTGCTTAGCAACTGGGAGGGGTCATCAGGACACAGGACAGTTGGAACTGTGTCTCATGCTCCCTGTCACCTCCTTTCAACCAAAAAGATGGCTGCCCCCATGAAATCACAAACCTTTGCCTGTTCTTTTAAACCAGGGTGGGTAAGAGATTATATTACCTATCTATTTTAATTAACATAACTAATGCAACTTGATGACAGTATGTTTGTTTAGGCTGGAGTTCCTCTTTAACTCTGTAGTTCGATCTATTTTTCAATAGATTACCTGCTAGAATCTATTGTAAATTGATGTGCAGTGTATGATAGGAATCGATTCCTTCTGAAACATATTTTAGGATTTGTTTTTTTTTTTATTTTTTTTTTTGCTTTCTGTGTCTCATTTAGAAATATTTTTCTTTACTTCCGAAACCCGATGTGACATCCGTGGTGAAAATTAAAACGTAAATTATTTCTGCCTGTTCTCTGACTGTCGGTCTCCATTAGTTGGCTTTTATTACCAGGACTTAGAATAACACCATTGTCAGCACAAGGCAGGAGTAACAGTCACGTATCGTTTTACGATGTTTATCCAGCGGCGGGCCTGTATCGCTAAGGCGCAATGTAAGCGCATACACACGGTGGAGATAAGACGCCGGCTGTCGGCCAGCTGTTATGAGTCACCTGTCCTTATCACTGGCCCTGATATCTAACAAACAGCAGGGGAAGTTTACAGAACCACCCAGGGACCAAATACCATGGCCTGTCTTAATATTTACTATACTTCATTTTTTCTGTGCAGTTGGAGAGGGGAGTAGCTAGCACACTCGACTAGCGTACCAGGAACCTAATTATTATTAGTATTTTTTTATAGCTCCAACATGCAGCACTTTACAGAGTACATAGTCATGTCACTGACTGTCCTCAGAGGAGCTCACACTCTAATCCTACCATAGTCATAGCCTAATGTCCTACCATATTATAATTATGTATTTATATAGCACTGACATCTTCTGCAGCACTGTATAGAGTACATAGTCATGTCACTGACTGTCCTCAGAGGAGCTCACAATCTAATCCTACCATAGTCATAGTCTAATGTCGTACCATATTATTATTATTATTAGTATTATTATTACGTATTAATATAGCACTGATCTCTTCTGCAGCATTTGCAGAGTACATACTCCTGTTACTGACTGACCATGGTAGGATTAGAGTGTGAGCTCCTCTGAGGACAGTCAGTAACATGACTATGTACTCTGCAAATGCTGCAGAAGATGTCAGTGCTATATACAGTAAATACACAATAATAATAATAATATGGTAGGATATTACACTATGACTATAGTAGGGATTAGATCGTGAGCTCCTCTGTGGACAGTCAGTGACATGACTATGTACCGTACTCTGTAAAGTGCTGCAGAAGCTGCCAGTACTATATAAATACTTAGGCCTCTTGCACACTGCAAGCGATTCCGATTCAGATTCCGCTTCTTAATCGTTTTTTACATCCGATTTGCTCCCTGCACACTGCAAATCACTGCAAATCGAAATCTGATTCGGATGTAAAAACTGAAAAAAAAAATCAGAAATGCATGCAGTGTGCAAGAGGCCTTAAAGTGAACCTCCAGACTAAAAATCTACTCAGCGGCACTAAAAAGGCTTGGTGTTTCTTTAACAGTATCACAGCATCAGAACTTTGTTTTTCTTACCCAAGCCTCATTTTTAGCTGCACAAAAGAAAACTGCCCAGGCATTTTTTCCTGATGCTGTGCAAAGCATGATGGGATTTCTGATGATGTTCTCCTTCTGCTGTTTTAGCGCAAATTTGGTTTTTTTTTAATTTTGAAATTGAGATTTGAAGTCTAGCGCACGCAGCTGGGAGGGGTGATCAGGACACAGGACAGTTGGAGCTGTCTCTCATGCTGCCTGTCTCTCCTTTCAACCAAAAAGATGGCTGCCCCCATGGAAAAGATGGCTGCCCCAATAAATCACAAACATTTGCCTGTTCTTTAAAAAACAGGGTTGGGTAAGAGATTATATTACCTATCTATTTTAATTAACATAACTAATGTAACTTAAAGACAGTATGTTTGTCTAGGCTGAAGTTCCCCTTTAACCTCCTGAGCGGTATGGACGAGCTCAGCTCGTCCATCACCGCCGGAGGCTGCCGCTCAGGCCCTGCTGGGCCGATTTTTATCAAATAAAGTGCAGCACACGCAGCCGGCACTTTGCCAGCCGCGTGTGCTGCCTGATCGCCGCCGCTCTGCGGCGATTCGCCGCGAGCAGCGGCGAAAGAGGGCCCCCCTAGCCGCCTGAGCCCTGCGCAGCCGGAACAAAAAGTTCCGGCCAGCGCTAAGGGCTGGATCGGAGGCGGCTGACGTCAGGACGTCGGCTGACGTCCATGACGTCACTCCGCTCGTCGCCATGGCGACGATCTAAGCAAAACAAGGAAGGCCGCTCATTGCGGCCTTCCTTGTTTATTATGGGCGCCGGAGGCGATCGGAAGAACGCCTCCGGAGCGCCCTCTAGTGGGCTTTCATGCAGCCAACTTTCAGTTGGCTGCATGAAATAGTTTTTTTTTAATTAAAAAAAAACCCTCCCGCAGCCTCCCTGGCGATCTCAATAGAACGCCGAGGAGGTTAATATGATAGGACATTAGACTATGATTATGGTAGGATTAGATTGTGAGCTCCTCTCTAGTCCTAGATAAATACATAATAATAATAATAATAATCCTACCTAATAAAGGGCAAGTGTCTCTGCGTCCCATGTCCGTCTGTCAGTGCTTTTTGTGCACTGCGCATGTGCAGGGACGCAGAGACACTGCTGAGAGCCGGAGGAGGACGGGGCCAGAAGGGGCGGGCATGTGTGCGGTGGGCGTGAGCGACGTATGCGCGCGGAGCATTAAGGAAAGGGCTAAGTCACTAGTAATAATAGTCTAATGTCCCTTATCATTATCGTTATTATGTATTTATCTAGCACTATGTCCTCAGGAGCTCACAATCTAATCCTACAATAGTGATAGTCTAATGTCCCACCATTATTATTATTATTAATTTATCTAGCACTGACCTCTTCTGCAGCACTGTACAGAGTACATAGTCATGTCACTGACTGCCCTCAGAGGAGCTCACAATCTAATCCCTACCATCAGAGCCGGATTAAGGCTAAATGGGGCCCTAAGCAAAGTAACTGATTTGGGCCCCCCATCATGTCGTAATAGAATCAGAAGATGCAGCTGCACAGCAACATGCTGCACACACCGGGGCAACAGCCCGCTTTCCTCTGTGGGTGCACAATGCAGGGAATAGCAGCGGTAAAGTGCAGAGTGAGAGATGAATGGCTGGGACATTTGCACTCAGGGGCTGGGGCACCCCTGTGAAGAGGGCGCCAGATATCACAGCAGCTGCACTTTCCCCCTGCATCTCCAGCCTGGCAATAGCAGAAAGCTCTGGACACCGCCAAACCGGAAGCCGTTCCCCAGACAGAATTACATAACCACCTCCACCACCGAACAACCGATTTCCTCCCAAACTAGACAGCCACCATGCAGCCTCCATCCCAGTGAATACAATAGTCCAGCAGAGAAGGCAGCCGCAGCGGGGGAGAAGGACAGCACCAGATGACTCACATTCACCTATTGCGATCCAAGCAATAGAGGTCCCATCATCCGGAGCCCATCTGTCTCCTCTAGAGTGCTGCCGCTCTGTTACTACTACTATTACCACTTCCTGTCTGATCTGAGAATCAGGAAGTTCAAAACGAGCGGCTGCACTGTAGAAGAGACAGATGGGTTTCAGATGACGGGATCTCTATCGCTTGGATCATGGATAGGTGAGTGAGCATTTGCCATCTGTTGCTATCATTCTTGCTGCAGCTGTGGTTCTCTGTGGGAAGGGAGGGAGGAGTGGGCAGCGGCAGAGCGCACAGTAGCAGGAGGGGGACCTAGGAGGAGAGCCTGGTTCTGAAGACAATCAGCAGCGCACGGCATCATTTGACAAGACAAGACAAATAACATTTATATCGCGCTTTTCTCCTGGCGGACTCAAAGCGCCAGAGCTGCAGCCACTAGGATGCGCCCTATAGGCAGTAGCAGTGTTAGAGAGACTTGCCTAAGGTCTCCTACTGAATAGGTGCTGGCTTACTGAACAGGCAGAGCCGAGATTCAAACCCTGGTCTCCTGTGTCAGAGGCAGAGCCCTTAAAGGGACGACGAGCAGTGCCTGTGGGTATGCCTTTAAGCATACCCACAACTAATTAATTACATCCTCACACCTACCAACATGATGTTTGTAATTATATCCCCCTGGGTTCCTTATATTTCATTGCATTGTGCTGAATCGAGCTGCCGACTTTGGAGAAAAGTCGTCCTGTGGCAGCGATTTCAATCGCGAAAATAGCGAAAACTAAAAGGCATAGGGCGACCGTTTAGATATCATTGGAAAGAGGAGAAAGAGAGCTTTAAAATGATATGCATCTTTCCATAGTTACTGCACTGCTCAGAGTCCCTTTAACCATTATACCATCCAGCCACCGCTGACAGGATGGCGAGGGCTGGTTTAGGTGCTGATGGGGCCCCTTTGACTCTGAATGGGGGCCCCAAGCGACTGCTTTTGTTGCCTGGTTGGTAATCCGGCCCTGCCTACCATAGTCATAGTCTAATGTCCTACCATATAATAATAATAATAATGATAACCCAGCGTTGCCCGGGTATGTATTTGGCTGCTGTTGGCTCTGCCTACTTTTTCTAACCCACTCAGTGACCAAATTTGTGAGCTTTGGGGTCCGTGGCGTCAATTTGTATTTTCCCTGTGAAATGAAACAAATCTTATTGGCTGTTTGTGGCCCCACCCCCTTTTCTGAATTTGCACCCCAATAACCAACTGTACCAGGTTTAAGGCTTGTGCCATTAACAGTGCAAGAATGGCAGCAATTTAAATATTCCCCTTGAAAATCAACAGGCAAATTGTGATTGGTTTTTGTAGGCTCCACCCACTTTTCTGAATATTAATTCCAGTCACCCAGTGACCAACTGTGCATAGTTTGAGAACCCTGCCATTAACAGTGAAGGAGGGTTGTAGTTTATATTTTTCCAGTAAAATTTGTTTTTGGCTCCACCCAGTTTTTGTAACCTTGACACACAGTCACTCAATGACCAAGTTTGTGAGCTTTCAGGTTTCTGGCATCAAAATTGTGTGACTGGAAGCAGTTTATCCAGCAAAGAAATCTGGCTGTTTGTGGCTCCGTCGCCTTTAGTGAATTTAAACCCCAGTCACTTAATGACCAACTGTAGCAGGTTTGAGGTCTCTGCCATTAACCGTGTAAGAACTGCAGCAATGGACATATTCCCCTTGAAAATCAACAGGCAAATTTTGATTGGGTGTTGTAGGCTCCACCCACTTCCCTGAATATTAATCCCAGTCACCTAGTGACCAACTGTATCAAGTTTGGGAACCCTGCCATTAACAGTGTAAGAATGGCTGCAGTTTATATTTTCCCTCGTAAAAAAATGTAGTTGTTGGCGCCTACTGCTGTTTCTAACCTTGACATACAGTCACTCAATGACCAAGTTTATGATCTTTGGGGTCCTTGGTATCAATAATTGTATTTTCCCATTGAAATAAAACAAATATGATTGGCTGTTTGTGGTTCCGCCCCCTTTCTGAATTTGAACCCCAGTGACGCAATGACCAACTGTACCAGGTTTTAGGCAACTGCTATTAACAGTGCAAGAAAGGCAGCAATGAAATATTCCCCTTGAAATCAATAGGTGAACTTTGATTGGCTTTTGCAGGCTCCACCAACTTTTCAGAATGTTAATCCCAGTCACCTAGTGACAAACTGTGCAACATTTGAGAACCCTGCCATTACCAGTGTAAGAATGGCTGCAGTTTACATTTTCCCAGGGAAAATATGTGTCCCTGCGTCTGTCCCTGTCAGTCTTCATCCCGGTCAGTAGCTGATACTCCCTTTTACATGAGAGATCTATTCCTCTTCACAAACTGCTAATCATACTGATATGCCTGTTATTGTGGCAAAACCCCTCCCACAGAAAACTGAGGACCATGGTCCTCGCAGTTTCCTGTCTGTGAACCTTGTTGCATTGTGGGAAATAGCTTTTTACAGCAGTTTCCAACTGCCAAAAAAGCAAGCAGCATCTCCTTCCAGTGATATCACCTGCCAGCAGTAAATATGTCACCGTGTGAGAAAATGTCAGAATGTAAATCGGGGAGAGGAAAGATTTTTACAATGGGCAAACGCTGACTAAATCATTTATACATAATTATTGTAAAAATGAAGCACTTTATTACATTATTTTCACTGGAGTTCCTCTTTAAGGGGTTCCCCAGACTGTTAACCTAAACGTACACATGTGCAGTTAAAACCTTTTTACTCCGCACTAGATACTTCCTCAATAAGAGTAATTTTACCATCACTAAATGATTGATTGACCTCATACTCCCTCTAACTATATACAAATGCTCCTTTAACCGGTACGAGCCATCTAGTCACATGGTGATAACTGTAATCTCAATTGCCTGATATAAAAACATAATTAATGCTTACCATTGTAAGATAGAGCTGCAGGTAGACTTCCTAGGTGAAAAAAGTGAACAATGATTAACTAGTGGTAGCGTTACTCTTGCATGTAAGTCACCAGCGCAAGGTGTGCTTGTGGGCTGTCACTGCATCCTTAGAAGTGAAAGCGGACCTGAACTCAGAACTTCCCCTCTGCTCTAAAAAACAGCATAATAAGCTGTTAATAAGTGAAAGCAGACATAGGGTTAACATCCTGTGTTTACCAATTGGCTCTCTGCTGAGGCAGCCAGCTGACACACCTGAGCGATCAAATTACAGTGGTGATGAAGCACAGATAAGAGGGGAATTAGACAGGCTAAACTCTCTAAATTCATACAGGGTGCATTTCTCTGGGTTTCCCTTCTGCCCTGTGCAAGAGTACCAGTCCACTTGAATGGTTTTTTTATTTAGAGGGTATTTGTTCTTCATATCAATTCACAAACAAAAGAAAAGGACTGGCCCTAAGAAAACCGCACCACAACCGTATTAAGAATGTAGAAAGCCTTTATTGTAACACTAGCTGATTGCCCGGCGTTGCCCGGGTATGTATTTGGCTGGTGTTGGCTCCACCTACTTTTTCTAACCCTAACACACAATTACTCACTGACCAAGTTTGTGAGCTTTGCATTGTTTAGCACCAATAATTTGCATTGACATGAAACAAATCTAATTGGCTGTGTGTGGCTCCACCCCCTTTTCTGAATTTGAACCCCAGTCACCCAATAACCAACTGTACCAGGTTTGAGGCCTGTGCCATTAACAGTGCAAGAATGGTAGCAATTTTAATATTCTCCTTGAAAAGTGACATGTGATTTTTGATTGGCATTTTTAGGCTCCACCCACTTTTCTGAATATTAATCCCAGTCACCCAGTAACCAGCTATGCTAAGTTTGAGAACCCTGCCATTAACCACCCTGGCGTTCTATTAAGATCGCCAGGCGGACTGCGGGAGGGTTTTTTTTTAAATAAAAAAAAAAAACTATTTCATGCAGCCAACTGAAAGTTGGCTGCATGAAAGCCCACTAGATGGCGCTCCGGAGGCGTTCTTCCGATCGCCTCCGGCAGCCAGAAGTAACACGGAAGGCCGCAATGAGCAGCCTTCCGTGTTTGGCTTCTCCTGTCGCCATGGCGACGAGCGGAGTGACGTCATGGACGTTAGCCGACGTCCTGACGTCAGCCGCCTCCGATCCAGCCCTTAGCGCTGGCCGGAACTATTTGTTCCGGCTGCGCAGGGCTCAGGCGGCTGGGGGGACCCTCTTTCGCTGCTGCTCGCGGCGGATCGCCGCAGAGCGGCGGCGATCGGGCAGCACACGCGGCTGGCAAAGTGCCGGCTGCGTGTGCTGCACTTTATTTGAGCAAAATCGGCCCAGCAGGGCCTGAGCGGCAGCCTCCGGCGGTGATGGACGAGCTGAGCTCGTCCATACCGCTAAGATGGTTAACAGTGAAGAAGGGCTGCAGTATACAATTTCCCAGAAAAATCTGTTTTTAACTCCACCCACTTTTTATAACCTTGACACACAGTCACTACTCAATGACCAAGTTTGTGAGTTTTTGGGTTCCTGGCATCAAAATTGTGCTAATTGAAGCAATTTATCCAGCAAAGAAATCTGGCTATTTTTGGCTCCGCCCCTTTACTGAATTTGAACCCCAAACACCTAACGCCCGACTGTAGCAGGTTTGAGGCCTCTGCCATTAACAGTGTGAGAATGGCTGCAGTTTCAATATTCCCCTTGAAAATCAATAGGTGAATTTTGATTGGCTCTTGTAGGCTCCACCTACTTTTCCAAATATTAATCCTAGTCACCCAGTGACCAACTGTGTGAAGTTTGAGAACCTTGTAAGAAAAGCTGCAGTTTGCATTTCCCCATGTAAAAAGTTAGTTGTTTTTGTCTCCGCCCACTATTTCTAATCTTGACATACAGTCACTTAATGACCAAGTTTATGAGCTTTGGGGTGTTTGGCATCAATAAGTTGCATTTTACCATTGAAATTAAACAAATCTGATTGGCTGTTTTTGGCCCGCTACCTTCAGAATTTAAACCCCAGTCTCCCAGTGACTGACTGTACCAGATTTGAGGCCTCTGCCATTAAGAGTGCATGAATGGCAGCAATGTAAATATTCCCCTTGAAAATCAAAAGGTGAATTTTGATTGGCTGCTGTAGGCTCCACCCACTTTTCTGAATATTAGTCCCAGTCACCCAGTGGCCAACTGTGTCACGTTTGAGAACCCTGCCAATAACAGAATGGCTGAAATCAATCTAACAAATTTGATTGGCAGTTTGTGGCTCCACCCCTATAGTGAATTTGGACCCCAGTCACCCAATGACTGACTGTATCAGGTTTGAGGCCTCTGCCACTAACAGTGTAAGAATAGTAGCAATGTGAATATTCCCCTTGAAAATCAATAGGTACATTTTGATTGGCTGTTGTAGGCTCCACCCACATTTCTGAATATTCATCCCAGTCACCCAGTGGCCAATTGTGTAAAGTTTGGGAACCCTGCAATGTAAAAAATGAAGTTGTTGACACCGCCCACTTTTTCTAACCTTGACATACAGTCACTCAATCATCAAGTTTATCAGCTTTGGGGTCCTTGGTATCAATACTTTGTATATTCCCATTGAAAAACAAACAAATCTGGCTGTTTGTGGCTCCGCCCCCTTCCTGAATTTGGACCCTAGTCACCCAGTGACCAACTGTACCAGGTTTGAGGCATCTGCTATTACCAGTATAAGAGAATGGTAGCAGATGAAACATTCCCTTTGAAAATCAAAAGGTGAATTTTTATGGGCTGTTGTAGGCTCCACCCACCTTCCAAAATCCTAATCTGTCACCCAATGACCAACTGTGCAAAGTTTGAGAACCCTGCCATTAACGGTGTAAGAATAGCTGCAGTTTATATTTTCCAGTGAAATTTGTTTTTAGCTCCGCCCACTTTTTGTAACCTTGACACACAGTCACCCAGTGACCAAGTGTGTGAGTTTTCAGGTTCCTGGCATCAAAAATGTGTGATTTGAAGCAGTTTATCCACCAAGGAAATCTGATTGGCTGTATGTGGCCCCGCCCCTCTAGTGAATTTGGACCCCAGTCACCCACTGACTGACTGTAGCTCGAAGCCTCTGCCATTAAAAGTGTAAGAATAGCAGCAGTTTAAATATTCCCCTTGAAA